>NC_056736.1:777514557-777604557 GCF_019279795.1 Protopterus annectens | reverse complement strand
TGTCCCAGTATCCTGTATTAAAACATATACATTTAATTCAGCTATAATAATACATGTACATTTCTTTTCATTTCAGCAGAGTGCACTGTTGATACATTTTAACACAAGCAAACCTCACAAAATACTTTTTCAGTGCAAGCATCTGTAAAAATCAGTTTGATATACAAATGGCATACAGTTATAATAGATTTTAACACAAGCATCTTGTGTAAATCAGTTTATATATGCTCATTTGTATAGAGATACACAACACACGCATGCGTGCAGGTATGCACACACATGCAAACAGAAACACACACACACACCCGCACAGACATATGCACACCCACATCACATAGACACACACATATATATATATATATATATATATACACACACACACACACACACACACACACACACACACACACACACACACACACACACACACACACACACACAAACATGCACACGATTGTCTGTGCAGACTTACACACACACAGACACTTGCATGTGCATGTACACACAAACATGCACACACACACACACACACACACACACACACACACACACACACACACACACACACACACACACACACACACACACACATAGACATGCACAAATATAGGCAGTTTAGAGTGCAGCCTCTTTATCTAACAATACATTTTAGAGATTTAGCAGAAAACAGAAACAAATGGTGTGATGCCCACCACTGCTACCAATATGTGATGGCCACCAATATGTGTCATCCCCACTCTTAGCCAGTAATCAAGGAGCCTGAATCCTCACCACTGACACTGGAGAGGGACGTGCACTTGGAATACAAAGGGATACATACAATATTTCAAGATGCAGACCTCTCTATGTCAAGTACAATGTCCCTGAAGAGCATTCAGGGAACACATTCAGCCTGCGATCTGGATGTCTCTGTATCTGTATCCCTTCAGGTCCCCAGTAAGACTCCCCACTGGTATAGCTGCAGGGTTAGGTGCTCAGCCAAGTGTCCAAACCAAGTCCTCCAGTACCCTGTCTGTAAACCCAGTGTGTCATGTCCCTGCCCCAAGTAGCTGACACACACACACACACACACACACACACACACACACACACACACACACACACACACACACACACACACACACACACACACACACACACACACACACACACACACACACACACACACACACACACACACACACCTGGGAAATACCGGCACAGATTACCCACTCTACCAGCTTTGCCCAGACTATAAGGCAGATTGACTGTCACCAGTCAGTTACTATAAGACTCTTACAAAGTGTATCCAATTATACTGTGCAATATTAATACTAACACAAATGGTAGTAGTTCACCAAGACAGCTAGGCCTTCTGGAGTGGCCCACACAGTGTCACCAAATAAATATAAGTACTCTCCAAGGTTAGATACTCTTTACAAGGACCAGCCACAATAAAAGTTTTACATAGATTTAATAATATATAATAAAAGAACATAAAATATTGAATATGTATTCACAGTAAACTACAGAGTTGAAATCCCAGAAAATATATTGAAATTAACACTGATGGACAGACTCATACAAATAAAGAAAAACATTCTCTGGGCTAGGCTTCACTATATTCCTGACTGGATTTAAAAGAATTACTGTTCCCAGTTAAGTTACTACCACGAGGCAAGATGTTGTGGGTGAGGGTGTTTCTAGTCAGGCTTTCCAAATAGAATATTCAATACTCTGAGATTTCTCTTTTTAATCCCAGTTAAGTTACTACCACAAGGCAAGATGCTGTGAGAGAGGATGTTTCTAGTCATGCTTTCCAAACAGAATATTGAATACTCTGTGATTTCTCTTTTTAATATCTAAAATATAATTTCCAGGAGGGCTGGCAGAATGACCTCATCTAGTCTCCTGAATCTAGGTTCTCACAGTATTCCCCTTTGAAGCTGAGACAGGAATTTTGCACAGATGGCTACAATACACATTCAAATGTTTATGGTTGTGCCTGGATCCTCCTTTCTTTTCACTAAGCTAATGAACAAAGGCTCTTTCCCAGACCTATCGTCTCCAGTCTTATTCAGCACTGTGGGGTGACGTTTTAACAGTTTAACAGCTTATTTACATTTCCTTCACTTTTCTTAAAGTTAACCATTGCTGTCCCAGCATCCTGTAGTAAAACATATACATTTAATTCAACTATAATAATACATGTATATTTCTTTTCATTTCAGCAGAGTGCACTGTTGATACATTTTAACACAAGCAAAGCTCACAAAATACATTTTCAGCACAAGCATCTGTAAAAATCAGTTTGATATACAAATGGCATACAGTTCTAATAGATTTTAACAGAAGCATCTTGTGTAAATCAGTTTATATATGCTTATTTGTATAGAGATACACAACACAGGCATGCGTGCATGTATGCACACACATGCAAACAGAAACACACACCCGCACAGACATATGCACACCCACATCACATAGACGCACACATATATATATATATATATATATATATATATATATATATATATATACACACACACACACACACACACACACATGATTGTCTGTGCAGACTTACACACACACAGACACTTGCATGTGCACATACACACAAACATACACACACACAAACGCACACACACATAGATATGCACAACTATAGGCAGTTTAGAGTGCAGCCTCTTTATCTAACAATACATTTTAGAGATTTAGCAGAAAACAGAAACAAATGGTGCAATGCCCACCACTGCTATCAATATGTGATGGCCACCAGTATGTGTCATCTCCACGTTTAGCCAGTAATCAAGGAGCTGGAATCCTCACCACTGACACTGGAGAGGGACGTGCACTTGGAATACAAAGGGATACACTCAGTATTTCAAGATGCAGACCTCTCTATGTCAAGTACAATTTCCCTGAAGAGCATTCAGGGAACACACTCAGCCTGCGATCTGGATGTCTCTGTATCCCTTCATGTCCCCAATAAGACTCCCCACTGGTATAGCTGTATGGTTAAGTCCTCAGCCGAGTGTCAAAGCCAAGTCCTCCAGCACCCTGTCTGTAAACCCAGTGTGTCATGTCCCTGCCCCAAGTAGCTGACACACACACACACACACACACACACACACACACACACACACACACACACACACACACACACACACCTGGGAAAGGCCGGCACAGATTACCCACTCTACCAGCTTTGCCCCGACTATAAGGCAGATTGACTGTCACCAGTCAGTTACTATAAAACTCTTACAAAGGGTATCCAATTATCCTGTGCAATATTAATACTAACACAAATGGTAGTAGTTCACCAAGACAGCTAGGCCTTCTGGAGTGGCCCACACAGTGTCACCAAATAATTATAAGTACTCTCCAAGGTTAAATACTCTCTACAAGGACCAGCCACAATAAAAGTTTTAAATAGATTTAATAATATATAATAAAAGAACATAACATATTGAATATGTATTCACAGTAAACTACAGAGTTGAAATCACAGAATATATTGAAATTAACACTGATGGACAGACTCATACAAATACAGAAAAACACTCTCTGAGCTAGGCTTCACTATATTCCTGACTGAATCTAAAATAATTACTGTTCCCAGTTAAGTTACTACCGCAAGGCAAGATGCTGTGGGTGAGGGTGTTTCTAGTCAGGCTTTCCAAACAGAATATTCAATACTCTGAGATTTCTCTTTTTAATCCCAGTTAAGTTACTACCATAAGGCAAGATTATGTGAATGAGGTGTTTCTAGTCATGCTTTCCAAACAGAATATTCAATACTCTGAGATTTCTCTTTTTAATATCTAAAATATAATTTCCAGGAGGACTGGCAGAATGACCTCATCTGGTCTCCTGAATCTAGTTTCTCACCGTATTCTCCTTTGAAGCTGAGACAGGAATTTTGCACAGATGGCCACAATACATATCCAAATGTTTATGGTAGTGACTGGGGCCTCCCTTCTTTTCACTAAGCTAATGAACAAAGGCTCTTTCCCAGACCTATCGTCTCCAGTCCTATTCATCACTGTGGGATACCATTTTAATGGCTAAACAGTTTATTTACATTTTCTTTATTTTTCTTAAAGTTAACATTTGCTGTCCCAGCATCCTCTATTAAAATATATACATTTAATTCAGCTACAATAATACATGTCCATTTCTTTTCATTTCAGTAGGGTGCACTATTGATGCATTTTAACACAAGCAAATCTCAGAAATACATTTTCAGCACAAGCATCTGTAAAAATCAGTTTGATATACAAATGGCATAGAGTTCTGATACATTTATAACACAAACATCTTGTGTAAATCAGTTTGATATTCAAAGGACACATAGTTTTTTACAAAACTCCAGCTGGCTTTGCTGGCACTTGGCATCACACATGGCAAAAGCCCATACAGGCATGATGAAGTCATTCTGACCCTACAGATAGAAGACAGCTTAGATGGGAATCCAACAGCTGCAATTTGAGGTAGCAATGCTAACCACTGAACTAGTGCACCACCCTCAATCTAGTATTTCCATCAGAGTAACTAGAAAGGCTATCCCACAGGCAGCAGTCTCTTTAAGTAAAGCTTTATCTGCTTCCCGTCCCCTAATCTTAGATTCTGATGTGGGTAATTTCTTTTATATTGGAGAGTATTTGTGCTGAGGAATGCCTTAAGATGTCTGTGTTTTATTTTTCACTTATCAATGGAGATACTTCATTGTTAAGTAATCTGCACAAGGAAGGCAGCTCTCTACTGTCTTCTGCTGGTCAGCTAGTGAAAGACCAGCTACTGAAAGGGTGAATAAATAAACAACTGTACATCCATCTGCAGCAAGAAGGATAAAGTGGGATGTTTTTTAAAAGGGCACTACATGCCCACTTTAAGCTAAGTAGGATGCAACAACCTGCATATTCCGGGTAACCCTAGTTGCAAAGGATAAAATGTGCTGCAGATTGTCTACTACCATTAGTAAATGTCAGTCACTCATTCTGCTAAGGGATCTTGTGATTATGTTGAACATTGCTCCTTGTGTAACTGTGGGTTCAGAATCCCAGGGGATGTCGTTACCTGAAACTGTGTGCTGTTCATAATCAGTGGTACCTGTACTATGTTACTGCTGGATCTACAATGAGTCTTGGCTCTGCAGTAAAACAAGTGACTATTTGTTTCATATTTTATTTATTTACTTAGTTAACCGGGACAGATCATCTTAGCTTTTTCATCGGTTATCCAAGGAGAAAAGCTCCAAGGTGAAAAACACTTAGCATGGAACATTACAGTTAGCAAACAATTACATTAAAATTGTTATTTGCACAACCGCAATGGGTAGACATATACAATTGTATACAAGAAGAAATCAGTGTGAATCAGTGATCACTGTTAATACATTAGTCAAACAAGTCATTATTACATTCTGCTGTCGTCTCTCTGTAAATGGTTTATATGTGCATCAGTTTCCTGTGTGCAGCCTGCTTTTATCACATCACTCTGTAGAGTTTGTATTGGTATCACACAATGTGCATGGTTTATTTCTGGCATAAGTTTATGTACAATTTGTGCTGGCATTGTTTTTGGTTTATTTTGTTTTGGCGTCAGCCTTTGTATAGTTTGGATTGTCATTGCTCAGAGTTAAACTGTTTATGTTATTAGTCTGTGTTTAGTACGGGTTTAAGTAATCTTGTAAATACTTTGTTTTTGCATTACTTTTCTCTGTACTTTGATGTCAGTCTGTGCATAGATTGTATTCACATCACTTTGCTTTTGTGGCATCCTTTTGTACACAGTTTCTATAGTCTTTAGCTTGTGTGTACTTTGTCCTGGCACTATTCTGTGTGGTTTCTTATGGCGCCAGTCTTTGCACAGTTTGCATTTAGTGTCATTCCTTTTGTATACTCTGTTGCCTGTCTTTACCACTGTAGTTGCTGTTCTGTGCATAATTTTTTAATTTACAGTAGGGTGAAATTTTTGTTGCACGTGTATGTAGAGCATTATGTGTAATGTTCCTATTGAGCCACTGTAGCTAGATAGCATGTGCATATAATACTGAGCATGTGTGAGAACAGTGCCATTTTGTACAGTCATTCAGAGTGCATATAGGCATGATTGGACATGCACATGTGAGTGTGTTTGATGTAGAATCTAAGTAGTTAGCCTAAATAATTGTTCCAGTTCCAGTTCCTAACAATGTTTATGTGCAATAAATATCTTAAACCCGTGCACTGCTTTATCAGCTCTTTTGAATGCATGAGACAAGCAGCATGTCTAAAACGACATGGTGTCAGAAGCGGCATATGTAAAACAACATGGTGCCAGAATGGGATCCAATGTTGAAGCAATACACAAGTAATGAAACAGATGGTAGGAAGGGCAGAAATATACTGGAGTGAACTTGCAAACAGGACAGCAGTTATTCAAAGGTACTTAGACCCATTTAAATGATTTTTCAGTCACTGAATAAGAAGTGGAGCATTCAAAACATTTGAAATAATTAGAGAGATAAACAAAATGACTGAAATTGTGACATACTAGTAAAAGTATTGAAAACAAATATGAAAGTGATTTCTAAATGTTTAAGATGTATGAAAGGGCTAAAAGGACTAGATTTTTTCACAATGTGCTACTATTTGACGTTAACTAAAGTTATTCGAAGTGTCCAAAGCTTCTGGAATGTTCTCAGTGTTTGCAGTGTCAAAGTGAAGACTTTTCAAAGAGATTGTTCCCCGGATTCATGAAGCTCGGCGCAAGGCCGGTGTAAGGCCTGCGCCGGCCGTGCGGCATATATATGGTGTAGTAGTGCCATATGCATATTAATGAAGGTGCGCTGCCACCACATCCATGTGCATAGGACACATGCACGAGTGCATGGGGCGTTACTAAGCAGCGCCCGGAGGCGTGTCAATGTCGGCTGGCGATGAGCAACCTAAACTGCTGAATATTATAGCCTGCCTGCAATAGTAATCGCACCTATCAGTGTCTGTGGATAATGAAACATATGCAAAGCATGCAAGACAGTTCCCGGCCACTCAAAATGGAGAACCAAACAGAAATGCACGCAACACAATATGAGTTTCCGTCCATGGAACAAATGATATTTAAAATCGTGTGTCCGTAATGTACTGCACTGTCAGTAGTTATACCCAGTGGAAGTGAAGCGCATCATGTCAGCGCGCTGCCAATACACATGTCTAGCCCCATGGGCATGGTCACCAGCAGTCCCACAGTGGTAGTGATAGTACACAGCTGGGTAGTTGTGGCTATATAACAACCATAAAGAAACCTGACAGTCCAAATTGTATACCAAACACACACAAACATATGTATATTAAAATGTGCTATACACATGAACAGGAACGTAACCGGCACATACACATAGGATGCTATATGCGGAACTGGGATATCCAAAAGCAGAACCCATGCATGCAAATGCAATACACAACAACCCCTGTATAGCACATAACCCGCACCCATGTCCGAATGTCCACCAAATCCAGCTACCAGTATTGCGCAGCCGTACACCTACACATAGCGAGTATTCCCCATATGTAGTAGGAAGTATCGTCCTAGGCAGTGTCAGGATTGCAAATATGTATCCCATGTTTGTAAACATCCCATCACAGTTACATAAATCCAAATGCCCGCGCGTTCATGTTTCGGCAAAATGTGTGTACATCCCGCGTGGGATAAGTAACCTGTTGAAACCTCAGAGTTGTTTACACGCCACGGTGTCCAGTACTGTACACATATGGACAAAACATGTATGTGTAGTCACGGTACTGTTCAGTTTCTACACAGACATGCAAAACATACTATGCAGGATGGAACAGCTGTCCACCATGCAGGTCTCCCCACTTGGGTTGCCACCTGTTCAGATGGCCAAGGTGGAACATCTGTTGTAGAAATGTGAGAATTTGCAGGATAAAACATAACCCCGGCCAGTGCAAAGGACAGAATTACACTTGTATGCCAAGATAAAAGCTTATTCCATAGCATTTGAATAGCTTATGCTATCCCAAATAATAGTTATGTGTACCAGATACAAAATACCTGCATCATGCAACTAGTAAAGAAATGAAGAAATATATTATTGTCTTAAAATCACAGGACATTTGCCATGTCTTAGGTGTCATCGCAGGACACAACTGTCCAAAGTGGGACCTCCCCTCGCAAAGAGGAATAAGTGGTAACCCTACTCCCCACTGAATTATTGACAGTATATATTCAACTCAATCACATACCGACACCACCTCCCAACCTATTACAGCAACAAAACCTGGACAAAGCCTAAAAGGATGGGTGGACAAATAGGGACAGATGTAATTACTGCTCTCACAAACTTCGAAAGTTCACTGAATAATAGTATGCACATTAGCATGAAATGTTGTGAAGGATGTGGGGTAGTCCCCAGTATTACAGAGCTCCGTACATTTATACTGTAACAAACCTTCACATATGTTGACTGTACTACTGCATACCCGTAGTTAATTCATAGTTAAGTCATGTGCAAAATAATAATCCTCGTAAGAATGAATACAGGAAATAGTCAAATGTGAATGGGAACACCACTCACCGTGGATTATGTATTGCAACCACCCCCACCCTTATTATGTATTGCCAACATTATAAGCTGCTGACAGGTGCCCAAACACCTGTGTCTGTAAACACAGATAAAATATTTAAAATGGACAAACCCTGTCCATGTGCTTTGTCTGACATTTGAACATGGTCAGGGTAGTTCCGTTCACCAGGCGGACAAGCCTAAACCCAGATCACCACATGAACACCCTGACAATTAAAGACCTGTATGTGTCAGGACTATAAGCCTTGGGGTTCTGAATATCCCTGCAGTGATTAAATATGCAGCTTGGGTCCAGAGCAGTAGGGAATAGGGAATGTGTAACATGTAGTACCGCATTTTTCCCAGCAGGAGAATGGATGCCTGTGTCGTAAGTGAAGCGGTGAGGCATATGTTAATGTAGCTATGTACTATGGGTATGCATATAAATGAGTCAGAACACAAAAAGTATAGTGGTTACAGCATCCGGCCAACGTGAATGCAGTCCCGGTTCAACTACGACTACAGCACATATAATGTGAAAGTGTAATGAATGCGTCTGTGCTGTACAGACAGTTAAATATGTAAAGGTGAACGTGTGTTTCGCATACGTCCGTTAACCGGATTACAGATAATTTACTGGTACTGTCACAAGTAATAAAGCCCACGTAAGCACAAAGACTTAGTAAACATATGTAACCCACAATAAGGATATGCATGTGTGACTGCGCGTAACCCACAATAAAGAAATGCAAGTGTGCCTGTGCATGTGTGATCCACTCACAGCATAGTAAATGAATGCTGTTTCCCCCACATTAGATATACATGGCTCAAACCTGTTAACCCCGTAAAGTATGAAACCGGACAAAGGCATGCAAACTACCGGTACAAATAGGGACAATCCCCAGATATGTGCCAGAACAAACATAGAAAGTGAATAGAATAATGGGTGTGTCAGTAGCATGGATTCTCTGAAGGGTATGCAATCGTAACCTGAACAGCTTGCCAGTATTTCCCAACATAAGTCTCAAATGAAATGCCACTACATTGCCAGATAGACACAGGTTTATGTAAAACACACCGAAGATAAAGAGGCAACCAGCTGTACACTCTGCGACAATCTGTACAGTGGAAAGGTATGGTATGGATATAGATATATGTGTATACACATAATCCACAGACATAAACCAAAGCAAGTTATGAAATGAGGATTGTACATGTATATATGTATACACAACAGACATATGTCCCGTAGATATGACATATGTACATAAATAGGCCACGTTATAGCTAATATGGGTAGACAAACAGACATGCACGAAAGGTGAATAAACCGCTGCATTCCAAACCATTGGCCAGAAAGTGACAGTCCAGCAAGTTCTACACTTTAAACATGCAGATAGGTGTCCATTGCAGGACCCCAAAAATTGATCCATACGTAGTGTCAACCGACATTGACGCAAAATAAGTGACCTCAGCAAATACGATATAGCTGTACATGCAACAGTAGCAGGTGCAAGGGTGATGACACGTGTCGATAGAATGTATGCCGTATGGACTGATATCCGGAGAGTGGGGAGTGCATATAAGTGTCTTCACACTTCAGTACCGCACACATTAAACATGTGTAATGGGTACTGTAGAGGGTTGTCAGGTATGGGAATCATGGGTATGCAGAAATGGGCCTAGGTGTTGTTTGGCAGAGATTTCAGAGGCCCCATGGGAGTGATGTGGGTATAGCACATGCCTATATTCTCAATAATGGGGCAAACCATCCACTGGATATTGTGTAAACCATTTTGACAATATGTAGGGCCCTATATTAGTGTCATGTAGGCGATTATCATGGATGGACATGCGTATGACCAAGATGGTACCCATAACTGGCAAACTGTCAGAATAACACAGCTGCACTAAGGCATAGTACATGAAATACAAATAGGGACTATATTAGATATACCTCAGACAAAGTCAGAACGTTGTGAGAATACTGGCGTAGCCAGGAATACGTATGTTATGAGTGTTACTAATCATGTAATGGAAATGTCAGTCACTATTATCTAACCACACAGTTCGTAATGCCTTGCCAGCAATTTACCAGAAAGGCACATTACTATGACAAATGTAACAAGGGCAAAGGTCAAACATCAGGGCATTTACCCATAATGTGTACAGGTTAGGGTTATGAAGGTAACCTGTCCAAAATACATGTACAGAACTAGTGATACTAGGTGGACAGGTGAGAAGAAAGACATCAGGACAAATGAGAAGACATGTACAAGTCATACGCATGTACTCTGACAAATGTGAATGACAACATATGCCCTGTGAATGTCAATGTGGAAGGTTAATAGACACAAAAGTAATGTGTCCCTCAGGGTGTCATGCAGTGTCACCGTAACAATGTCCAGTCCCCCATACTCGTATGTGAGCTCTGCCACTGACGGAAAGCGCAAATACCGGCGCACACATACGGTACACGATAGACCAATTAGTGTGGATAAGCAGCTGTTGGCCTGTGTGAGGAATACAACTCTCTGGGTGGGTGTGTCCTGCAATATAAATTTAATGGCATGTGGCCTGTGATGCCACCATACAGTGTGTGTATTGGTGTCAGAAAGTTGATATCTTGTATCAGACACATACTCCGCAACTGTACAGATTTACGCAGAATGTGCAGAGTTCTGCCTCATATGTTTGGTGTGTTCCACGTAACATCAGTAACATTCTGGCACATTCCTGATAACTGAAGTCATGAAATAATGACAAACATGTGATTAAGACACCAAATCCGACAGAAATGCCATACTAATGCAAAACCTATTATTGTGTCAACTATCTACGTTTGTAAGAGCAACATGTCAATACTGCCCATATGTGTCCCACTATCAGATAAGGCCTTGTCCAGAAATTTGCTCTAGGAGGTGGAGTGGTATGATCAGAAACAGATACATGTGTGAGGAAACAGCAATATCGACTGCAAGATAACGCAGAAGGTATGAAATGCGCTGCAGTAGGATGTTCAGTACTGTCCGCAGGTATGTGCTGACATGTCAAATGACACAGCAGTCTAAATGAAGGACCTATAGGGCTGTCACCTTTACAAATGATGATAGTGGGACATACCCATAGCCATGCACACAGCACAAATAGACATACACACAGCAAAACTAGGCCATGATACATGAAGCCTCCGCGAAATGAGTACAGTGAGAGTACAGCAAGGATAGATGTCTGCCAAGATATACAGCAAACGCCTGTAAGGGTGTGTAACACCGCCCGTAACATGGACGTTGCATGGACAATGTTGGGATTTGCAACATACCCCATTGGTATGTGAAAGCTATGCAAATATGTGATACATGAAACAGTCAGCTGTCCATGCAAGAGCAGAGTTATGGGCAGAAAATAGATTTTATATATATATATATATATATATATAGAGAGAGAGAGAGAGAGATACAGACACACACACACACACACGTGGCAGGGCTGGTAATTGAACTTACACATTACTACCCTATCACACTACAGCATGATGCATTTACAGAACGCACTACCGAGATTACTAAACACAGCAGACACACAGGCATTTTACTAGGTGCATGTCAACATCCGCAAAGACAAAGACGTCAGGAGGATATATCTGTGGTGGGAAGCATCTAAAAGCATAACCTGAGTCCCCAGGCAGATGGGAGCATGCACACACACACATACACACACACACACACACTTGGCAGGCCTGGGAATCGAACTTACACCTACCTACCCTATCACACTACAGCATGACGCATTTACAGAATGCGCTACCGAGATTAGTGAGCACAGCACACCCAGAGGCATACTTCTAGGTGGGTGACATCATCCGCAAAGGCAAAGACGCCGATAGGGAATGTATGTGTTGTGAGGCATTTAAAAGCATTACTGTGTCCCCAAGCAGCTGGAAACACACACACTTGGCAGGGCCGGGAGTTGAACATACACCTAACTACCTTATCACACTACAGCATTACGCATTTACAGAATGCGCTACCGAGATTACTGAACACAGCACTCCCAGAGGCATACTTCTAGGTGGGTGACATCATCCGCAAAGGCAAAGACGCCGATAGGGAATGTATGTGTTGTGAGGCATGTAAAAGCATTACTGTGTCCCCAGGCAGCTGGAAACACACACACACTTGGCAGGGCTGGGAGTTGAACATACACCTAACTACCTTATCACACTACAGCATTATGCATTTACAGAACGCGCTACCTTGATTACTGAACACAGTACTCCCAGAGGCATACTTCTAGGTGGGTGACATCATCCGCAAAGGCAAAGACGCCGATAGGGAATGTATGTGTTGTGAGGCATCTAAAAGCATTACTGTGTTCCCAGGCAGCTGGAAACAAACACACACACTTGGAAGGGCCGGGAGTTGAACATACACCTAGCTACTTTAACACACTACAGCATTACACATTTATAGAATGCTCTACTGAGATTACTGAACACAGCACTCCCAGAGGCATACTTCTAGGTGGGTGACATAATCTGCAAAGGCAAAGACGCCGATAGGGAATGTATGTGTTGTGAGGCACGTAAAAGCAATACTGTGTCCCCAGGCAGCTGGAAACACACACACACACACACACACACACACACACACTTGGCAGGGCCGGGAGTTGAACATACACCTAACTACCTTATCACACTACAGCATTACGCATTTACAGAACGCGCTACCGAAATTACTGAACACAGCACTCCCAGAGGCATACTTCTAGGTGGGTGACATCATCCGCAAAGGCAAAGACGCCGATAGGGAATGTATGTGCTGTGAGGCATCTAAAAGCATCACTGTGTCCCCAGGCAGCTGGAAACACACACACACACACACACACACACACACACACACACTTGGAAGGGCAGGGAGTTGAACATACACCTAACTACTTTAACACACTACAGCATTACGCATTTATAGAACGCGCTACAGAGATTACTGAACACAGCACTCCCAGAGGTATACTTCTAGGTGGGTGACATCATCCGCAAAGGCAAAGATGCCGATAGGGAATGTTTAGAGAGTGAGCAGTCTGAAAGCATATTACTTTCCCAACGTAGACGTACACAAACATGGCAGTGCTGTCATCGGGCCAACTAAATATCTATGGAGCACTACAACACTAAATAGATACAGGATGCACCACAGACAGTACACCCTTCAAGAGAGCAACCAGTGTGTTCAATGTAGGCATCCATCGTGACATTGAAAATGGACATCGCGATAGACTGAACCAAGCAAAAAGCTGAGGCAAGACGTAAAGCGTACAACTATTTATTCGAAATAACACAATAAAAGAAGAACACCTTAATATGAGCGCTTTCGTTTGGCTGTGCCAAACTTTTTCAAATACAACCCTTTTACTCAACCACGTGGATTAAATACATTTCATAATGATTTACATCATAATGACGAATATATGACTAACATGAATTCATCTTATTAAAGGACAAGTACACAATGTTATAAAATAGTTTAAAAACAATCGTACTAGAAACACTGGACAGAGATGGATCGTGATACTCAACAACACTAAAATACAATATAATACTCTACGCTAAAAATAAACTCAGAAACTGGAAGCTGACTTAGAAAAAGATTATCATTTCCAATAAAAACAATTGTTTATACCAATTACATGTAATATATAATGTATATATATTTTTGTGTTTTTATGTTGTGCTACTAACATTCATAACCTAATATCACAAATAACTTCATAGATTTATTCCTAATACCTGCATACCCAATCAACCGCATATAACACAATGAATTTTTCTATGTCTAATGAATTTTTATATATGATGTATTTTTGTATAATGGATTTTTATATATTTTTATATATTTTATTATTATTTATTGTATTATGTTCCCAGATCACAATTTCAAATTTGTGGTTTTAGATGTTATTAAACCTGATGTTAGAGAGGGTGCATGGCAACCACTTCTGGAAAAACATGAACTGGAATGGCAGTTGAGATTAAACTCAAACAACTGGCCAGGAATGAACAATCATATTTCCATTAGTAGTATTTTAAAATTAAAGACCATGCACAGATAGTTATTATGCTCACATCAAAAAAGTTTATTATTACATCAAATAATTTATACACATGTTGAATTATTGCACATTAGAAAACTACATGTGTTTTTGTGGATATATACATATGGATATAATTTTATATGTACATATGGACATATTTTATATCTATTTTTATATCTATTTTTATACATATGATTTTATTTTTTAAGTAAAAAGATTTTTAGTATTTAAGTTATATATATTTATATTCATGATATTATATATATTTATACTCATACATAGACTTACATATATTCTTTATAACTTATAAAATTGTATTCTGTCCCCGGTTATATATATATATATATATATATATATATATATATATATATATATATTTATATAAAAATATAAAAATATATAAAAATATATAAAAATCCATTATACAAAAATACATCATATATAAAAATTCATTAGACATAGAAAAATTCATTGCGTTATATGCGGTTGATTGGGTATGCAGGTATTAGGAATAAATCTATGAAGTTATTTGTGATATTAGGTTATGAATGTTAGTAGCACAACATAAAAACACAAAAATATATATATATTATATATTTACATGTAATTGGTATAAACAATTGTTTTTATTGGAAATGATAAGCTTTTTCTAAGTCAGCTTCCAGTTTCTGAGTTTATTTTTAGCGTAGAGTATTATATTGTATTTTAGTGTTGTTGAGTATCACGATCCATCTCTGTCCAGTGTTTCTAGTACGATTGTTTTTAAACTATTTTATAACATTGTGTACTTGTCCTTTAGTAAGATGAATTCATGTTAGTCATACATTCGTCATTATGACGTAAATCATTATGAAATGTATTTAATCCACGTGGTTGAGTAAAAGGGTTGTATTTGAAAATGTTTGGCACAGCCAAACGAAAGCGCTCATATTAAGGTGTTCTTCTTTTATTGTGTTATTTCGAATAAATAGTTGTACGCTTTACGTCTTGCCTCAGCTATTTGCTTGGTTCAGTCTATCGTGATTTTGGATTATTGGTTTGCTGTTTTCGTGTTTTCTGAAAATGGACATCGGTTGCCTGGATGACCACCATGGCTATACAGGATGTCAATGTCCATGCCCACATGCTTAGTATCACACGTCTGTTTGGAATGTACTGTGTGTCCATCTACACAATGGCGTACTGGGCATGCTCACACACTTAGCAGTTGCAAAGGGCCATCTTGCATGCACACGGAGTCTAATCCCGGAAGGGCGCAGTGTGGAATGTACTGTGTGTCCATCTACACAACAGCATACTGGGCATGCCCACACACTTAGCAGTTGCAAAGGGCCAACATGCATGCACACGGAGTCTAATCATGGAAGGGCGCAGTTTGGAATGTACTGTGTGTCCATCTACACAACGGCATACTGGGCATGCTCACACACTTAGCAGTTGCAAAGGGCCATCTTGCATGCACACGGAATCTAATCATGGAAGGGCACAGTGTGGAATGTACTGTGTGTCCATCTACACAATGGCGTACTGGGCATGCTCACACACTTAGCAGTTGCAAAGGGCCAACTTGCATGCACACGGAGTCTAATCATGGAAGGGCGCAGTGTGGAATGTACTGTGTGTCCATCTACACAACAGCATACTGGGCATGCTTACACACTTAGCTGTTGCAAAGGGCCGTCTTGCATGCAGATGGAGTGTACACACAGAAGGGCACAGTACAGAAGGGCACAGTAAGGTATAACTGTCCTCATGCACAGGGCGGTCACACATGCAGTGACCTGTACACACACAGCTGCCATCACAGCTGTCACAGGTGCAGGTCACACACGTACACACTGCAGTGTACACTGTAGCTGTCAAGTCAGCACCATGTCGTCGGTGCAGCACTACACAGCCTTATGGTCCCACAACACCATGTGACACATGACCACTGGGCTGTACAGTGGTGTACACCAGCTGTGCAGAGTACACATGTACCAACAGGGATCCAACAGGTGTTGCGCATTGCAATGATACCAGTATACATGAACAGGTCGGCTCAAGACATACCACGGCCCTTACACAGCTGTGACACCATACTGTTGCTGTACACCAATGAACACATGTCTGGATAAGTCATACATGTGATTGTGTGGATGTGTGCATGGACTGCATACACAACACATACATACATAGCCTTTGATGTACCTCGTGCATAACATTGGCCTAATCAATGCTACACACGCGAATGGAAGGTGGGCCCATGTCTGTTGAATGCTCACACTACAGGGGGTAGCAGTGTTGACCGGGACACATACCCTTGTACTGTTTGCCTGTGACACCCGTGATATCATACCGCAGTCCATGTGTTATGTATGTCAACACACATGTCCAACAATAGCAATGCATACAAACATGGCAACAGGAGACACATGTGACATCTGTACTGTGCATGCAGCAACCATGCATGTGCAGTGGCCGATGTCCGTAACATAGTTGCACCTACCTACGACATGCAGACGCAATGCAGACCCATCATTGACACCTGTATACGGTGACATACAAACAGCACGTATGGAGGGATGTGTGTACATAACATGGTGAACCACCTGTCTAGATGTATGTGTGCAGGGGTGGCTCACAGTTGTGTCACACACCATCCTATCATGCCATGTGCAAACAGTACGCTATGTCGCTGTTACGTGACGGTGCTGACATAATGCATACACAGCGGTCAGGTGTTAACAACTATATGTCACATGACACCTGTAACACCTACAACCTCCCGTGTGCATATAGCAGCACATTTGCCAGATATAGCGTTGGTACACATAATGCAATCAATACCACTGCATGTCTATCAAACGTGTCATCATATGGCAGGTGTATCATTCCCAGCACTGCCATATGTGTCCGAATGTGTGACCAGGGATGCCACATATCATGAGGAATATGTCCCAGTTGCTACACATCCCTGTACACCATTGTAGAGATCTGTACATACATCAGTGTGGGAAGCATGACATCGGCCGGTGTGTGGTGCATCACACACATCGGCTGCCTGTATACACATGTGTGGTCACCACAGTGTGTGTGTGTGTCTGTATGTATGTCTGGTGATTGGTGTGAGGGTGTATGCTAATATACGGTGGGACATGATCACTAACCCCACGTGGTGACTAACCCGTAATGGTGATGCATTGCACAACCCTGTTGATGCCATAGGTCCCAGCCATACTGGCTACCTGTGCATGTCCCTTCTCTGTGACACGTTCTGTGGGTGCATAGTACTGTGAGGGTGATGACCACATAGGCAAGGGTCCCCACCAACACACTATGGGGTGTGCATTATAGTGGTGTACACCCCGTGAATGCAGCCATGTTCCCGTACTGTTACAGGGTCCTACTGCTGCACAGTGTGGCCTCCAGCTACCAAGTGACACCTCACATCATCATTGGCCAGGCCGCTGTGTACAACCCCTGCACCATGTCACCATACCTGTAATGTGTCCTGCTATGTATGTCACGTCTCTGTCCAGTGTAGCCTGTGGCACCGACCACATACGTCAGGTGCAGTATATGTGCGGACATCTGTGTCATGTTGGTGTGTCCAACAGTCAGGTTGAGGGTACATGTAGCATGCTGATATTGCCAGACGTGCCTGTGAGTAATCCACAGTTACATGTGGGGGACTGCAAACACTGCTACCTGTAGGCACATGCAAGTACACCATACGAGGGAACCAGGGTATCACAACCAACATGGTGCTACAGATGTAACCGAGACACATACCGTGAACACATCACAATGCATGCTGCACCTGAACTACATGGTATGACTGGTGCATGTCGACATTACACAACCTATGTCACATACACATCTCTCAGTATTCACACACAACCACTGCAACATACACATCCCTCACTATGCATACACAGGTAATATTACATACACCTCTCACTATGCTGTTCACCCTGTGCATCAGAATATTTGTGCATAACCCTGCACCGATGGTGTGGATGACAGAGATGCAGCACATGCTTCATCATATGAACAGGGTGATATGATTGCCAGGGGCATAGGCTGCACCAATGGATAACATCATGTGTGTGTGTGTAAGGGCCGGTGAGTTGACTGGACATGTCTGTGCAGAATGCATGTGGATGTTGTGGAGCCCTACAGTTGTGTTTGCTGTGTGCGTGTATGTGTGTACACAGTTCTACCATTTGTGAGGCCTACACAGTGTATAATTGACAGCCCCAGATTGTACTGCTGTGTTCAACCCAATATCCTTCTCAGAAACCCTAAAATCAATTAATTGGAACTCGCTAAAAACTCTACCCCTAGATAATGCAGTTGTACACTTCAATACAACCTTCCTAAACATGCTAGATAGTCTTGCCCCCATAAAAACCAAAAGAATAAGAAACAATACAGCTCCTTGGCTAACAAGAAATACACTCACTGCAATGCGACTCAGAAACAAAACCTGGAGACGTTGCCAAAGAAACAAAACTTCCACCACCCTAAATGAATTCAAAACACTTCGCAATACCGGTAAAAAGCTTATCACAGTAGATAGACAGAATTACTTCTCACTACTCCAAAACTATCACAAAACCAACCCTCAAAAATTTTGGAAAGGCATCACTACCCTCCTAAAACCTGGCTCCACTGATAACCCTAGCCCAGATCCTAATGCACAAGATATAGATCTGGCTACCCAATTCAATACTTTCTTCACAGACTCTATCACCAAACTAACCTCATCCTTCTCCAATCATCCCTCACCTCCTACTTCTACATCCCCCTACTTATCACTCCCTTCATCCCCAGTCTCTCAACTCCCACCATTCTCCATAAAACCCATTCCTACTTCTACCATAAGAAAACTCCTGCAAAGGCTTAAACCATGCACCAATGCCCCCGATAACATTCCCTCATCCTTCCTCACCATAGCAGCTGAAGCCATTGCCTTCCCCATCAGCATCCTTATCAATCGCTCTATCCAAGAAGGTATTGTACCGACACTCTGGAAAAAGGCTTTCATCATTCCCCTACACAAAGGAGGCAATAATTACAATATTACTAACTTTCGTCCTATCGCCATCCTCTCTCCCATATCAAAACTCCTATAGAAATGTATCCATCTTCAACTTCTTCCCTATCTCTTAGATAATAACTTGCTAACTTCCACGCAACATGGATTCAGACCCAGTCACAGCACCATGACTGCCCTCCTATCCTTTCTGGAAACCGTTCATTTATTTATTTTTATTTATCATTTGTTGACTGGGAAAGTCCAACTAGGTTCCTCAGAGCCTGTTTTCAGTGGAGGCCCGGGGAGAAATGCTCCAGATGCATGTCTTTGGAATGTGGGAGGAAACTAGAGTACCCGGAGGAAACCCACGCGAACACAGGGAGAACATGCAAACTCCACACAGAAGGCACCTCAGCCGAGAATCGAACCGGTGAACCTCTTGCTGTGAGGCGACAACGTTAACCACTGCACCACTGTGCCGCCCATAAATAAAGTCATAAATAAATAAATATAATAAAGCCAGAGATTCTGGTTCTACTGTATCTACTCTCTTTCTTGACCTCTCTAAGGCCTTTGACACTATCTCTCACAGCCTTTTCCTAACTAAACTATCTAAACTAAACCTATCCCCTTCCTCTCTCAAATGGTTCACCAGCTATCTCTCTAACAGGCAACAAGCTGTCAAGTGGAAAAATGCCACCTCCTCTTTCCTTGACACACCCACTGGTGTCCCCCAAGGATCCAGTTTGGGTCCTCTCCTCTTCAATATATTCATTAATGATTTCTTCCACTCAATTCCTCATGCTAAACTTATTCAATATGCAGATGACTACAATTATCTGTGCAGCCACATCCATCCCTGCTCTCCTAAAACTGACTCAAGACGCCTTCTCTACTACAGAACAGTGGATGCAGGACAATCATCTATCACTAAATGCATCAAAAACCAAACTTATGGTATTTACCCCTCAATAACAAACACCATTGATAGAAAACTATTCTCCATCACTAACCAGAATAACACACCTCTTGAACTAGTATCTGAAACTAAACTACTAGGAGTCCAAATAGATAATCAGCTTAAATTCAATAGCCACCTACAGCTAAACATAAAAAACCCACCAAAAACTTGGCATGCTCTACCGACACAATCGATTCCTCACTACATCTACTAAACTCACTCTTGCTACTACATTTCTCATCCCTTCCCTTCTTTATGGTGCCCCTCTCCTAACAAACCTACAATCATCTCTCAAAACTAAACTGTCCTCCTGTTATAATAAAATTGCCAAATTTGCCACTAGTAACAAATCATCTACCCATCACTGTACATCTCTTCACAAATTCAACTGGCTAGAGCTTCCCAACTATCTCTCCTATATTCAGCTCACTTTTGCTCACAAACTCATTTTCATCCATCTCTCTGCCCCTCTCTCAGCTCTACCTTTAAAATGCACCTGCCACAAAGAATTCTAAGATCTAATAACCAAAATCTAATTGAGCTGTATAAACCCCTTCACTCTCCAGGAAAAAAACCTCCTGTCCTTTGCCCTGGCATGACTATGGAACTCCCTTCCTCCCTCCATCCGTATCACCACCTACCTCCCTGCTTTTAAAAAATCACTGCACTCACATCTAACATCCTCTTGGGAATGCTCCTGCTCCCACCCCTCATAGCCTATTCTCCACTTACTACCTTCAACTTATTCATATATTACCAGACACCAAATAATTAAGTCAACTGTAGTTCTCTAACCCTACTATTCCTCTGAAGAAACTATATATATATACTACCACAATGCTTTATTTTTCTAAAAAAAAAAATTTTAACTAAACTCTTTCTTTGCTCCTACTTAAATCTGGGTTGTTCTACAAAATAAAACCTAAAAATTACTTTGTAACAGCTTAATCTTTATTTAGTTTGCAACCCACAAATGACTGACATTGTAAACAGCTGCAATCTTTTGTTACCACTGCTTTAAAGCTTTGTGTTTAACCTACTAATAATTTGAAATTGTAAGCTGCTGTAATAATTTTTGTAACCTTTGTTTTGGAGCTTTTCTCCCCAATACTCCATTGAAAATGGGTTCTTATTGGCCCAATGGACTATCCTGGTTAATCAACTACAAATAAATAAATAAATACATAAATACAGAGCAGATTGTACAGCTCACTGTGTCCATCCACGGCCACGTGACCTGTGCCTGCCTGGGGTTGCACGGGCACTACCAGGTGGAGGTACAGAGTGGCTACTGTCCGATGACACATGTCTGCTGGAACCGTGTCCCCACTGAGACCATCCAGGGCCACGTCCACGTGGCCTGCTGTGTCCTGGTGTTGACAGCGCAGCACCAGCTGCACTGCTACTGCTACCGGCACTAGGGGAGCGGGCATGTGAGGTGGCAAGCTCACATCGACCTACACTAGGTGGTGTTGCTGGCCTACGTCCATGTGGCCTACGCCTCACTCCTACCAGGTGTTCCAGCACAGACAGCTCCCGCTCGTGGATTGCCATGCCTCGGTCAAGGATTCCAACCATTTCACCTAATTGCCTATCCAGAACATTAGCAATCTGCTGTTGAGCATTTGCCAATGCCTGGATGTTGTCATTTAGGGTATGGATAGCAGCCCTCTGCAGCCTCTGCCCTTCTCTGTTCTGCTGTTCAGCATGTGCCTGTGCCACCATTACAGTCTGGAACCTGCGTCTGGTGATACCAGCTGCTGCGCTCTGTCCTGCAGGTGCATGTCTGCCAGAGGTCCTCCTACGAGCAGCACCGGCCACATGCCTGTGTGGCACATCTGCAGTCATTACACTGACACCATGGTGTGTAGACACACCTTCTGTAGCCACCACACATTCCTGTTCTACGCTAACAGACGCTGACTGTCCTTTCTCTATGACCACTGGTGATGCGGTATGTGTTGGCAGCAGAACTGTGTGTGGGGAAGAGGGGGACATAGCTGGGATGGTAACCATTGGCACAGATTCAGCCCCTGACAACCCTGCCTGTACCTCATGCATATGTTCATCACTGCTAGTATCTGTGGGGACACTAACATCAGATGGACCACAGGAGGGTAACACACCTACATCACCTGTGAATGCAAAGAAATACTGTAAAGTACAATAGACACAGACACACACACACACACACACACACACACACACACACAGACACACACACACACACACACACACACACAGACACACACAAACACAGACACACACACACAAACACAGACACACACACACAAACACAGACACACACAGACACACCATGCATGTGATTTGTCAGATGGCATGCAGCATGCCTGTGATACAGCAGAGGGCATGCAGCTCAGACATTAATAGTGTTAGTAAGCATACCTCCCTGGGGTGCACACTACAGCAAGCAGGTGTCATATCAGTAGCCATGCAGTTCACACAATCATGGTAGTATGCATGCATTCCTGTAATACACCATGTGTCCCAGAACAGGATACCAGTACACATGGCTGACGTGACCTTGACATGAAATCTGCTGACATGTGCATTAACATGCATACATGTTTGACACAATGGTGTCCTGACACATGTACAGCATCATAATGGGCTTCACATTGCAGTGTTGTGTGTATGCCCTACAGATAGAATGCATGTTTAGCAAATGAGCATGGGAGGGTAGTGTGAGGCATCTACATTGCTATACAGTGTGAAGTACAGACACTGTGCCATTGCATGGCAACATGAGGCATCTATGTTGCTGTAGAATGCATAATATGTACACATTGCATAGCCATAACTGCAACACAGTCGTGATGTTCAACAGATCGTATATGGTAGACTTCAGTGACACCTCCAGTAGCTGTGCACAGGCTTTTAGGTTGTCCAGTGTACCACATCAACTGTATAATCGGTCAACTAAGGCTATAATTGGACCATGTGTGGACAATGTGCAACAGGGTGTATACACATCCCAAGTACTGTGTGGCTACATGTCTCTGGCCATCCCCATGGCCATGTGTGCACATGTGTTGGCCAATTGTGTGTGATGGGCATCTTTTCCACATGTCTGTGTTGTCCCATATGACATACACCCATAGATGTCAGATATGTCACAATCCACAGGGCTATGCAGACAACGGGTTGTATGTTTGGTATGTGGGGTATAGGTCATGCGATAGTGTGACAATATTACAGACAGAACACTACATGTCTGGGACATGTCAGGTGGCACATCACAATGTGTGCACCCAATGCAGGGGCATATGACACAATGGTGACACCTGTGGGCTGCCCATATCACCGCTCACTGTGTGGTACTGTGTGCGTACCACACATGTTGTTCCAATGCATACTACATATGCCTCCATTGTAGAACACCTCCACTGTTGTATGCACAGCTGACCACACATGTCACAATGACAAGTACTGTGGTTTCAAGTTGGTGTATTATTACGTTTGTATATATTGCACATGGGTGGCGTGTGTGAATGAAAGGTGGTGCGACCTGCATATCGTGACTGGAACAAACATCAAGTGTGCAAGTGTTAACTGGCCACATGGCAAATAGATCTACACTGTAACATGCCTGATACTGATGACAGTCTCACGTGCAATGGACTCATGTCTGTGCGGCACGCCAGAGGTACCTGTATAGGGGTGACACACCAGTATGAACATTATCCATGACTGTGTGACAGCCACAGGTTGCACTGTGCATCTGAACACATTCACCTGTGTAATAGCATATAGTATGCACATGTGTGCATACACAATGTAGCATACTGTAGTATGCAGCATGTGTGTCCACATACCTTGCATATGTTGGTACTTTACATAATGTAGAGTGACACATGCAACTACATGGGATATAATAGCCATATGTGCAGTACTGACTTACCAGGCAACTCCAGGCTCATTGGTTGGGAGACACCCACCTCCACGATGGCAGCTAGTGTTTCTGGATGCTGTTCCCTGGGTGTCCCCAGACTGGCCAGTAGCTCCTCGGTGTGTGTGAGTGGGGGCTGGGTTGGTGGCCCACCACCTGTTCCACCTTGTTCCCTGGTGATTGCAGTGGCACGCTGTTTTGCATGTCGTATCAGGTCTGTGCAGTGTCTGCGCACCTGCTGGTAGGTGCGGTTATGGCCACCCACATCGTTTACCCTTCTGCGTAGATCCTGCCACAGGTCATCCCGCTGCTGGGCATGCTGTGGCACATGGCTGAACAACAAGTCATAGTTGTCATGGAGCTGTGGGATGAGGACATCATCCTCCTGGCGGGTGTATGCTGGGAGGTGTGTACGGGGCATTATCTGTAAGACATAATGATGGTAACAGGTCACAGTTTCAGAGATGTACAGAGATACTGCTGCACATATATTTCTATGACATCTACTACATCTGCACAGTTATCTTTGCAAAGCATCATGACACTGACACGACTGACGTGTTTGTGTCACACATGTCACACCCATTATGCATTGGATATCATCATATATGTGTGTCACCTCATTACAGTGTTCATACTCCATGTAAATGCTGTCTTGCTGTGGGCATGTCTATTTGCCTGCACTTGTGTTCTTACCTATCTGCACATGCCTGGATGTGTCCACGGTACTACTGTTGACCTGGATGCTGTGTATATGTCACATATCAACACAGACACAGCCGTAATGGACTTGAGCAGTGACAATACACACATACGCATGGACACATGTACATGCATGTGTTTTGCCATATACATCTACACAGCACTGTACAACTGTTCAACATCCTGCCACGGATCGCCTGTATTGCACATATGATACACATGGGACAATGGCTAGTCAGATGACATTCACAGGGATGGTTATCAACCATAGCATGTGCAGGCACGGTTTCCAAGCTGTAACAGACAGCCATTGTGCCACTGCAAGGTGCATCAGTGTCACATTACTGATCCAGTCAGTTGATAGTACATCTACCATGCGGCCATCACACCATGTATGACTGGGATGACATGTACAGCTTTGATGGACAGGGTTGCATGGTATGGTGGGAGTATGTCACATATATGACACAGGGATCTGTCCAGCCTGTGGCGATCCTAGTATTAGGACGGTGGCTGTCCATGACATATGTCTTATAGATCAGGATATGGACATGTAGCATGTCCATCATGGTGTAGAAAATGTCCTTCTGCAAGGTAGACAGCATGCTGCATAGTGGAGGTGAGGATTGTGAAGGCTGGTATTGCACATCCATGCATAGCCATTACCCCTTACAGGTGGTATGTGATCCAATATTGGTCACCACAGTGCTGTATATGCCTGTCCAGTGATCTCCGTGCTCATGGATGGCACCCTGACATGACATGGGTACCTCATATGACTACCTAAGGGGCCTGGAGACGTCACCATGTCAGGGGGTGCACTGCACAGCACCATCCCTTACACAGTGTCCATAATGTTGACCACAGCCTAGGTAGTAGTTTATGGGTACAGGGATGTTCACCTAGCGGTGACACTGCTAGTATCATCCATCAGACTGTGCACATATGTCACACACCTCACCCACACAGCCCATTCTGTATGTTGTTCACAACACTGACACAGCTATACTGATAGGTCAAGGCCATTCACAGCCTTACATACAATGATGCCTAACATTTGTCTGTGTGGTATGGGCTACAATGAGGGTGGGGTACAACACATTAACCCTGTTCTACTGTAGTTGGCACTGGTGTGCTGTGCACATGTCACTCTTGCACCTTTTGTAGTTGTGAGTCTGTCAACAGGCCACTGGTGGAACACTCCTGTGACATGCAAAGGTATTTGTAATCAAATATCCGTGCTGTCTTGTACATCTGTACTGCTAACATCTACGGTGATAATGGTTCATGGACATGCACACCATACTCAGCAGGGTTATAGTGCGGTGCCACCCTAAATGACTGTCATCACCACTTGTGGGTTGATATTATCCAACACCCTATCTGTATTGTATGGTCATGCTAGGCACTTGTTCAGAACTTGTGAGCATGTCATGAGCTACTGATTACTATAGCACCCATTCCACACCATGTCCCACAGGTACACTGGCTGTCCTACACTTCCCAGCTTGCTTAAGGTATGACAGCTGTTGTACACACATAACGCACATATCCTGTGGGACATGGTTGTATATACAGGCATGTCCAACTGTCACGTACCAGTGCTACTGCCTGTCTATATGAGGGATATGTCATACATGTGGCAATAGAACAATTGTCTCATGTACACATTCAATGCTCACCTCCCAACATACGGCACTACAGCCTGTGGGGGATACACTTCTGCAGCCGTGCTGGGGGCATAGCTCTCAGGTGTACCTCATTACGAGGAACGTACCTCATTTGGGGTTCTAAAAGGTGCATGTTCCTCATGGTTCCACATTGGAACGGTCTGTCACACATTCATTGTTGTAAATTGTTTACCTGCTAGCCATGGCTAAATAGATGGGAATCATATTAATTCATTGGAATATCTTTTTTTATACGTAAGACCAGCCTATTTTAGCCATCATATGCCCTTCCTAGTTGAAGCTGTTAGTAAGCCAGTTGTGAGTGTTCCACATTTTGCCCATTTGTCACACAGTATGAGGGCTAATGTTCCTCAGTTTGGGGACAAGAGGTTGACAGCTATGGCTGGGGGTAATGCTGTCACCAACCCTGACTGCACCTGACAGTCATTTGGGGATATGTAACATTCGCAACACACCCCACCCATCACATAGTCTCACATGATCTACACCACTGGCCACAACTACGAGGACAACTTGTGCAGTACGTCTCCATACTCACTGTAGGCACCAGAGGTAGCCCCCATCATGGAAGACAACATCACCAGCTTATAGCCCACAGACTCATGTGTGCCCATCACATACAGCCAATAGTGAGTTATAACATTCACAACACACCAGTCATAGCTGACTCTGTAGGGAGTCACAGTGCAGTTCCACACAGCAGGCTACACAAGGCATTAGTCACTTACATCTTGCTGTCGGGTAACTGCTTCTGTAACATAACCTATGCACCCATGCCACACCTCACCAGGTACGATATGACTGTCATTCTCCATGTTAGTGTGACTGCCCTGTGATGCCCCTTCACAGACTACGTGTACAGGGACATGCAATAGCTCACCAGTCTTATAGCCCTGAGGGTGTGGGCCAAGCCCTGGCGAGCATTTTGCATTCGTCCGGACACGATACCACTGTACAATGACCAACTGTGTCACTTCAACAGTTGCCTATGCTCCTATTGTCATTCCACAGGCATCTGGTATCTGTCCGCTTTGACTGACCTGGTCAAACACAATGCTGTGGCACAGATGACTTGCACCTGTCAGCCATGGGAGTACAGCTCACATGTAAGGCTCTTGCTGCTTCTATACTGCCTGTCTTGCACAGTTTCCAATAACTGTCACCGGCAGGGCGGTAACTGGCAGGCACGACATGGGGTCATGTTTCACAATGCTTGCATCTTCCTCTGTGATGCACGCAGGCAAGGCACACCTTATAATGCACCACTCAAACATCTCTGCAGTGACTGGGACCTGCCTCTAGGCTCTGCAGAGCACACCTGCAATGACAGGTTATAGACAGACCATACCTTTCAGGCACATACCTGGACCGGCACACCCACAGTTGAGGGGTTCCCATATCCCACTATGTTTTGCACACATCCTGGCAAGTTACTTAGCACAATGCATCAGAGGTGCACCACGTGCAACTAACTGTGTCCGGGACTGCTATACACATTGTAACAAGCGACAGAGTCAACATCATACCCCACGGGTAACATACCTTCTATGTTGGTATAGTGGACAGTGGGCCTCAGACAGCTACTACTGATGTGTGACTGACACTACCCCACACTTCACTGGGATAGCCACTCATGTACCAACACATCCATGAGTCATACCCTCCGCTCTGCTGGATCAACCCATACACACCACCTCCAAGACCTACATTACCCTTGGCATGAACACTGCCACCATGTGACTAGTGTTACACACATGGGGTTATCCCCTCATTGGTGGATTCCGAACATATGCTAATCGACCTTGTTAGCCACATCCTGGCAACACACCCATCACAGCATACACAGTACATGAGTACTACAACACCTACTACAGACGTCTGCTGACAGCGGTTGTTAACATCATGACACCCGTGCAGATGGACAATGCACATACAAATGCTGACACATACCCCAGTGCACTTCATTAGCATGTACACAACTGCATGGATCATGCTATTCCACACAGAGCCATGATGGTACACACCAGATAACAGACGCCACTCTGGTGGTCATGTTCCATGGACATATGATGTACAACAACAGGTGTAGGCTGCTGCACAGTGGTGTACATTCCCATGTGTGGGGTGGCTCACTGGTCAGCCGTGGTGGGGCCACAGGGTCCCTCATCACATACTCCAAGACTAGCTACGTAAATATGACTGGCACACATTCCGGGGTGTACCACCAGGCATTATGGTGGTATGTCAATATTCGATGGCAACACCCACATCTGCTGTCACATACAACAGTCACTCAGGAACATTGCAGACCCAGGTGTTGTTGGCAACATGCTGGAGGATGGATTCAATGCTGACATTACACCCTCTCACTCACTACAGGGCCGCAATCCATACATGAACATTGTGGTGTCCCTGTGGTCACACCTACACAGTACTGACCTACACTCTATATGTCCTGGGACACTGGCCCCATGTCACCTTCCAACGTCCCAGGCTGTGATGTCCACCAACCTCTGAATTACATGTCTCCCCACTAGACCACCATATTCAGTAATAGCCTTGTTTCAGACATTGTAGCCCCTGAATGGCACACATCAGCATTTATCACACTACACACAGGTGGCACCGCATTGCATGAGTGGGACTATAGTCCTACACACCTGGCTGGACTGTTCTGCATAGCTATGGTGCACATCATCAAGGACGCCATTCAGAGAGACATTGTTGGGCTCCCATCCTTTGCTGCCACCCGGGTTGGGCTTGTTAGGGCCAGAGCATGGCCCCTACACATGGTGGACTCCTTTCATACAGTTACCAGGGCAGTTGCTGATGGTACAGGAGTCCACACATCCTACATTGTCCTCTCATTGCCTTTCAGCACCATTCCCCATTCTGGTATTGACAACATACACATCCACCTGCACATCGTACCCTGTGTCTCAGGATGTTATGCTATGTGGCTCATGGACAGGACACACAGTGAGGCCAGCATACCATAGTACTTACTACATGTCAGGTACATTTGGCATACCACGGTCCTCAGTCATAGGGCCCCTCATGTTCAGTATATGCTTCCCTGCGGAACACGCTAGCACAGGGGACTTTCCCTGCCTAGCTTTCAAACCCTACATACCAAACACCATGATTACTCCACCAGCTGATACTGACTCCAACCATATGGATGTCGCTGTGACAGATACATAATATGACTATCATGGCATCAAGCTGCATGACACAAGGTGCATGCACATCACCTTTGCATTACACCATTCACCCACTGACTATCACATGAATGGTAGTCCCCTACATACATATCATATTGTACATGTTTGCAGTACACACATATGTCGCACCCACTCCTGTGGTTACCGTATTGCCACTGTGGCATGGATATCCTTCTACGTAGCCACACCTATCTGTACTGGGTGTGTAGCTGGTACATAGGCACCCATTGTACCTCTGAACTCAAGACATCTACACACATTCAAGGGTACACCACCCCATCTAGGGTGTACCTTACCCAACAGCTACAGCTTTACATGCCACAACATTAACACGCCATGACGTTTACTGAGCTCCGACAGTTTAAATATGCGGCTGCACTACGGACACCACATCTGTACACATTTGCGTACTACATACTCAGGGGTGACCTCTGCTGATCAGACAGGGCCCATGTCCACAACATTATTGATGGATATACTCCTCATACGCGACATAAGCAGAGGCCACTGTGAGCAACATGCTCATGGATATGTGCATACATGCCACAATGAGTGGGATGTGCTTGTGGGTTACATTCCCAAACCGGACACTCACCATGCTTTGGAACATAAGTCCTATATACATCACGCAGGGACATTCAGTAGCACTGTTCATGTGATACCTCCCTTGATGGTTGGGAGACACATGTAGGCCTGGGATCACTGCAGTGGCTGTACTGTGCAGAGGTGCAGGTGACACCTGGCTCTGCTGTTCACAGGACACTACCCTAGAGAGGTGCCACTAGTGTGAACACTGTAGTTGTGCTTACACATGGACTTGCCGGACTGCATAGTACCCCACTATGCACCTGTGAAGCTATTACATGTCCTTTGTGCATGGTTACTTGGTAGCCCTTCCATTTAGATTAGCTGTCATGCTATTACTATGTCCCATACCTACAGGCCATATGTATCCTGTTATTGTACATACCAATAGACGATACCTGTGGTATGCATGATATGCCTGTTATGCTGTGTGGAATATCTGTCATATCTACCTATAATACTATACATTACACATATTTCACATAGTATCCCATAATGCAAAGCATACTTGCACAGCGGGACCACCTTACATATGTCATTAACGTTATATGCCCATACACATGTGTGCTGTGACAGTATATCAACATATACTATCCCCTGCTATGGCACGTCCTTGTTGGATATACCCTACCACTGACGGCGGGTTGTATGGAATTGTTCTGTTTAACGCCCTCATGTAGCATCCCTTGTGGTGTCTGTGCTGTGTACCTTGTGTCCCACTGCTGGACGCACAGTTTCTACAAGCATTAGTATGCTCAGCAAGACATCACTACATAAATACTTTTCCCCACTTTATGCATTGCGGACACGTTTAATTAATGCAAACCAGGCTATACATACAGTAAAACTAATTAAGACAGATCATGCTATACATAACCTTACATATCGGGCATTCTACATACCTTGTTGTCGTTACGGCGTTTCGTTTCTATCTCTCTCACAGTGTTTCAACTGGTATTCGGTATGAGCATACGGTTTGAATGTCTGGCAAGTCATCCTTATATACGTCGATACCTGAAACATGTGGATTCATCCCGCCAATTGGTGTTCCTGAGTGACTGATTACTTGCATATCAGCTGTGCAGCTACTCCATTCACCAATTACGTGGCAACAGTGGGGTATAATTGGATTCTCCACTTGGGCGTTGCCTATTTGCCCTACCTTCGGGGAGACGGTCTGTATTGTGTTTTGTTATGTGTAACTGCAACTGCTATGCATGGAGACCAGTATAGTTTGGATTCATGTCCCCCGTGGATTGTGTGTGACAGGTAGAGTATTTGGTTCAACATGTGGGTGTACCTGTCATCCCAACGTCTGATAACGGAGTATTGCAAACAAAACCTGTAACATGGCTGTTTGTTCCATTATACAACACCTGCAATTTTGCATGACGCCTTTAATTGTGTCTCTCACACGGTATGTTGAGGGTTCTGCAGATGTAATTGACTGACTGGATGATTGTGCTGCTATTACAGTCTGTATTGCTTTAGTTTCTACTGTGGGGGATGTTGGTGGGTGTACGTAACATATACAGGTTTGTGGGTCTTGCATTTCTACATAATCCGTATATATGTGTGTGGGCTCCGTCCCTAATTAGAGAGCTAACAGTTAGTAGACTTATGTTATGGGATTGTACGTTGGGCCATTGTTAATTGGTTTCTATATCATCTGCAGGTGAGCTTGCTACTTGTATACCTCCGTAATTGCAGCAATATATCAAGGGATATGTGTAAGTGACAGCTATCCCTTGTATTTCTGTCCCAGATATTTGCAGTCATTGTGGTTGTGTTGTTAAAAGAGGCTGTTTGCCATGGGTTGCCTCCTTTTCACATGGTCATTGTTGGGCACTTGCGGGAAACAAAGCGGTGTTTACAGGCCAACACGTAGCCACGGTCAGTACACAGGTTAGCACATACTTTTATCCTCACTACATACCTATTGTTGTGTGACTTTGGCTACTTATCATATTGCATGTAACATTTACGTTTCTTACATACAGGCATAACTATTAAATATGACTGTTACATTATATATGGGACATATTTATGTCCTACCATCTCGGACATTTGCCCTTTGTACTGTTTTATGTCAGGACACACCTGCCCAGGGTGGGCCTGTCCCTCCTACTGTGGGACAGGTAGTAACCATATGCCTACGGCTAGCTATACTCACACCTACCGTACTGATCTGCCTCTGACTTGGCACTAACAAACACATGTTGTGGACACACACACACATTACAGTCACACAGAGACACACACGGCACCCTCAATGCACACTTACACAGACTATGGCACTCACAGACACAGTTGAACACAGTACCTACGTGGACCGCGACACCGGCAGTGGTGACTAACTGTCCCTACATATCATCATACTATTACTCGCGGATGTACTATTCCGGTACTGTGTTCTATCGGTCTTTCAGCCTCGTGGTTACGCATGTCGGTATATTACACATTCCATGGTTGGCGGTATCCTATTTATTTGTACCTCCAAGATGTTATGAAGGTCGTTGAACTATCTATTATATTTGCAGATATCGCTGAATCCATCTATATCACCATATATCCCTGTATTGCCCTTTCTATCTGTATTATATATATGCATATGTTTACATATATATATAGCTATATATATATATATATATATATATATATATATATATATATATATATATATATATATATTTATATACACCTCTGGCGGGGAACGTGACAGGCACACAGCACCACCATATGCTGTAAGACTCATGTACTGTTCAGGTGTTGGCATTCCGTGTTCCACTGGCTGTTGTGTTTACAATGTTTGAGGGCTACCTATGTAGGAGTCAAACATTGGGCCACCTATACATTACAATTTACAGGTGGTCATGTTTGTGTGCCATCCATTTTACTGTGTGTGCAGGTGGAGAGGTGTCAGTCCGTAGGGGCCTACACTGTCAGAGTATGTGCTATACGTTCCCTCTTTGCCAAGGCGTAGGCATATTGGGCACGCCTCCGTCTGCCTACTGGGGCTGACACAGTGTGTTCATGGTCTGAATCCCTCTGTGCCTGTAATGGCCTTGGCAATCGCAGTGGGCTATGAGGGCCTTCACCATTTTGTCCCTGCTGCAGCTGCTTCCGCAGGATCATATTATGTAGCATGGCACATACTATGACGATGTGGGCACACGTGCCTGGAGAGTACTGCAAGGCTCCACGAGATGTATCCAAGCACCGGAACTGTGATTTTTAGCATCCTGAACACACGCTCTGTGATTATTCTGGTTTGTGCATGTGCCTCATTATGGCGTTCTTGCATGGGTGTGTGTGCATTTCTGATGGGAGTCATCATCCAGGGCTCCAGTGCATAGCCAGCATCCCCCACGAGATGGCCATGTGGGATGTCCCCCCTGACAAATGCCTGATACAGCTGTGAGGCATGCCAGATATGGGAGTCATGGTAGCTTCCAGGGCTGCCAGCACACACATCCATGATAATGCCCTGAGCATTGCACACGACCTGGCAGTTGATGGAGTGGAATCCCTTGTGGTTTATGTAGCACCTACCCTGCTCACCGGGTGGTGACTTGATTTGTATGTGCGTGCAGTCTATCGCACCCAGTACCTCCGGGTATTGTGCCACATGGTGGAAGTGGCATATTGCTGGCCAACTCCTCCTGAGTTCTGGGGAAGTATATCTGCTCATTGGCATGTGGTAACATGGCATCCAGGAACTGGTGTAGTACCCTGGATGCTGATGCCTGTGAGATACCCATTATATCTCCAGTTGGCCTTTGAAAGGTACCTGTGGCCAGTATTTGCAGGCTTACACATACCTTCGTGTCCACTGGGATGGGTTCCCCTCTGTTGTTTCTGGTTCTCTGGCGTGGCCGGCACAGCTCCACTATTTGCTGTAAGATGTCCCTGTCCACCCTGTAACGCTCTACTATCTCCAGGTCATGTAGCCCCTGCTAGATTACCCTTGGTCTGAACACTCTCCTTCTCCTTCGAGGCCTGCAGTGGTTGTCGTCATCATCCTCCACAACACCGTCAGTCTCTAACACATGCTGATGAATCACAGCTATGGCAGCTCCCAACATGTACATTTTAAAAGTTCCCAGTGTGTTTACACCTATGGTGTGGTGTTTGGGAATACACAGGTATGTGTTGGGTGCTTTCACACTTTATACTATTGTGCTGTGAACACCGATGATGTCATAGGGTGTGTATGTATGATCGTAGCTACAGGTTATCTTATGTGTTTTACTGCCGGAACTACTATTGTGGTGCCTTTGTTGTTGAATTACATTTGCCTGCCGTGGATTACCTCTTGACATTCCCTTTACATTTCTGCACGTTGCACCTACCATTTTCTGGCGTGCATCCTGCAGCCTACTTTCATTTGTTCTTTCCTGGACCTGGCGTATCTTGCGTTATGTGTGCTACTGCCGGTCTGCTGTCGGTTTGCTTTGCTCTGCTGTGTCAGGTCTCCTATCTTTGCAATCCAATTCCTCCCCTCCTTTCTTTGCATTCAAATGCCTCCCCTATCCTGTTTTGCAGGTTTCTGCAAGTAGACTTGTCAGCTGCCGTTGATTGGCCTTCGTGGGTTGATTGGTGTTGATTGCTCATTAGTACTCCAATTACCCTACTTCTGCATTTCCTTCTTTTCTTCCCCTGACTTTCCTGTTTCTGCTATTGTTTGCAGCGCATGCGTCCGATTACTGGGTTTTGGGCACGTTTTCATCCTCGTACACATGCGGTTTTGGGCACCATGTGTGCTCTCAGCTAAACAATTCCTCTCCACCCCTGTCCTGCAGCTTTGCTTAGCAACGGACAGGCCAGATTTGCAATGCTCAAATGTGCTTACTGCTATGGTGGCACACCCCTCTGCTGATGTCATGTATCTCCTCTGAGCCACTCCTCGGTGTTATACCACTGCGCCGTATGGTATAACCTTCATCCGGCGGGACATTTGCGATTCAGTATTATCTGCCTCATTTGCATGGCATTGACTACTAATTCATAGTTACCGCACCGAACACTATCACAAGCCCTTAGCAACCCTTGCACCTTGGTTGTGGTGTTCCATGCCTACCATTGTGTATTATGCTGTAAACCTGATTTCTGTTATGTTGCGATTTTATGACATTTTTATATTATTTCTTTATGTTACAACTTCCTCACACATGCCCTGTGGTTGTGCTGTGCATTACTGTGGACATGACATTAAATGTTGTTATTTACGTGTTGTGCATCTTTTCTTATGCCATTGGCTGTGTATTTCGCCATTGGCATATGTTAACGTTGTGATACCTGGGTCTGGCCCTCTTCCATAGCTTTGATGTTCTGTTTGGGAAAATGTAAACCGTGTTTTTTGGTTTACATTTCCGTGGGCTTACGCTACGCCTGCACCACTTCATGAATCGCTATATGCCTTCATTTGCATGGTGCGACACTGCACATGGGTTGATTAGCATACCTACGCTGGGGGCTGCGCAGTTCTGGCGTACGTCGGTAGTGCACATGGAATTGGATCGTACCTGAATCGCTCAACGGCCATATTTGGCGTTATAACGCCTATGCTATGCATGCGCCTGGCGCAAGCTTCATGAATCCCGGGGTGTGTGTATTTTCTGCATGCTTGCAAGTACCTGGTCTATGCTTATATTTAAACGTATTTTGTTGTGATGGCAGAGGGATTTCACAGACCTGGACTGCTCATGTTTGATAATAATATTGCTGAGAACAGGAGAGTGTTTGAAGAAGAATATGATATTTTCATACAAGCTGCTTTTTATGATAAAGATGCACATACAAGACATTCATACTTCTTTTTTTTTCAAATATTTTATTGATTTTCAAAAAGACAAAACATAATTTCTACTAGAATACAAATGAAACAAAAGGCAAACTATATACAATATGTACATATGGCCTATATGAAAAAAAATGAGAATAACTTAGGTTAGAGAAAGGTAGTTACACATAACAAAAATATCAGTGTAATTTCTCCAAGTACTAAGATGTGGAGATTTTACTTCTTAATTTAACAGGCTCAGAAGCCATTGAGAAGGAATGCTGATTTGTGTATGCACCTGCACCTGTATGCAGGGGAAGGGGAGAACCGCCATATTGTGATACAGGCTGAAACACGGGAAGACCCTGAATGCTTAAAATGTAAATTTAGAGAAATGTGTAACTCTCAACTGAATATTACATAGTTTACAAAAGAAATCAAAATCCAGGTGATACTATAGCAGCATACATTACTGACTTGAGAAATAAAATAAAAATGTGCAGATTTGGTGATTTGCGAGATGAGTTGATAAAGGACATATGTGTGTGGTGTTAATAGTGATGCTGTGAAAAAGATTTTGCTTTGAGATAGTTTTTAACATTGAACAATGCCACAGAGATTTGTCAAATATATGCACTTACAGAAAAGCATACAGATATGCTTACAAATGAGAAAAGTATGCTTGCTGTCTCTCATACAATGCCTACTAGTGCGAATGTGTTCCAAGATGAATAAGAGGGGGTCTATATTAAAAGACCAAAGAGGTGTTTCAGCCAACATCTCTTGGTCGACACGTAATGAGCGAACGCACTAAAGCATGAATGCTCAAAACAGTGGTTTCTTTCCCTGGGAAAGAAATTGCTAGCGGAAACACACACACACACACACACACACACACACACACACACACACACACACACACACACACACACACACACACATACAGATACACTTTAAAGCATAACAATATGGGGGGGTGAAGCCCCCCACACTCCCCACACCCCCTAACTAAATTTACCAACTCCGAGATCGCACTACATTGAGGAAAGGGGTGAACACATGGGGATGGCCAAGATATTTCTTTCCCAGGGAAAGAAATAGCTGTTTTTAGCATTCATGCTTTAGTGCGTTCGCTCATTATGTGTTGACCAAGAGGTGTTCGCTGAAACACCTCTTCGGTCTTTTAATATAGACCTGAATAAGAGATATAAGCTGAAGACTGTGGCAGTACCAAAATTTAACCATAAATCGAATGGGGCAGCTACAAGTAATCTTATTGTCAACTGTCGTAGTTGTGGAGGTAACCATGAATCTAAATGATAAAAGTGCTTAGCTTTTGGTCAGCAATGTTGATCAGGTAGAAAGCCGTGGAACAATTTTCTATGTTGATAGCGTCTCTGTGATTGATGAAACTGTTAATACAGTAGACTATCAGTTGTAGGCCAAGAGTGAAATATTTTGTACTGTTCGGATTAATGGGAAACATATAGAGCTTAAAGTGGATACTAGATCCAAGTGCAATGCCATATCAGCACAAATGTTTGCCAAGATAAATGCTGGTGAAAAACTTGATTAGTAAAGTGTGCAAAACTTGTTGCTTATGGTGACAAAGAGATTCAAATTGATGACATAATAGTTCTCACATGCCATTCTGCTGGAAACAGCTATAACTTGTAGTTTTACATAGTGAAAAGACACGTGCAGTCATTATTAGGCCTCAAAGACAGTTTGAGAATGGGACTGATTTCATTTAACAAAGAAGTTCACCATATAAGTCTGAACAACCATGATAGTTTTACACAGAATATTTTTCGTGAATATGACAATATTTTCAAAGATGATTTTGGCAAGCTACCAGGCATACATTCCATGAAGTATAACCGTGAAGTAAGCCTAGTTGTCCGACTGGCAAGAAAAGTTCGAGTAGCAATGCAAAGTAAAGTAAAAATGCCATTAGTCAAAATGGTAAATTTAGGTGTGATAACTCCAGTAAAAGAACCAACTGAATGGATATCCTCCATGGTCATAGCTCATAAGAAAAGCTCAGATGATATTCAAATATATATTTATCTGAGAGATTTAAACAAAGCACTTAAACATCCTCATCATCCAATGCCCACAGTAGTAGAAGTAGCCGCTCTCATGCCAAATGCCACTATTTGTTCACTCTTAGATGCAAAAAGTTCATTTTGCCAAATTTCATTGGATCACAAATCTTCATTGTTTACTAATTTCAGTACGCCATTTGGAAGGTACAGGTTTTTGAGAATGCTGTTTAGGATATATTCTGCCAGTGAAGTCTTTCAGTGTGCGATGGAGCAAATTTTTTCTGGTTATTCATGTGCTATCATAGTAGACAACATTATTGCAAGGAGGCAATGGTGAATAAGAACATGATAGAAACCTTAAGAAAGTTCTAGACCATCCACGTGAAGTCAACAGAATTCTCAGAAATGTAAATTCAAGCTTAGAGAAGTTACTTAATTGGTCATTTGTGTACTAATTCTGGCATACACCCAGATCCATCTAAGCAAGCTGCAATTCTTGAGATGCCAGTTTTAGACAATGTCACATCTTTGCAGCATTTTCTTTGTATGATCGACTATTTAGAAAAGTTCATCTCAGACCTGAGTGAGCTTTCAGCACTATTACATGAGATGACATACAAAAATGTAAACTGGTCCTGGTTAGAATGACACAAAAGAGCATTTGATATTCTGAAACAGAAAATTTCCAGTCCACCCATACTGAGATATTATGATGTTCACAAGCCAGTAACTCTTCCGTGAGATGCTTGAAAGTATGGTCTTGGTGCAGCATTGTCTTCAAGAAGGCATATCTGTAACTTATATGTCCAGAACTTTAACCCAAACTGAGATGAAATAAATATGCAAATTGAAAAAGAGCTTTTGGCAGTATTGTTTGCATGTTCAAATTTCCATGCTTATATCTATGGCAAACCTGTTCAAACAGAGACTGATCACCAACCTCTAGTAACAACTCTGGAAAAGCCTCTACATTCAGTCCCAGCATGTCTGCAATGCATGATGTTAAAATAATAAAAGTACAATTTCAATATTGTTTATACAAAAGGCAAATATTTATACCTTGAAGATGCTTTGTCAAGAGCATCCAGACAGACAACAGTACAGCAAAATAACGAGAAACCAGACTTGGAAGTCATGGAAGTCAAAACTTTTCCTCATCACATCTTAATGAACTTAGGCAACACACAGCTTTAGAACCTGTTCCTCAGAAGCTGACTCATATTATTAGTCAAGGATGGCCAATGGGACAAACCAGGCTACCACTTAACATACAGAAGTATTTTCTTTACCAAGACGAGCTCATGATGGAAGATACAATCATCATGAAAAGTCCTAAAGTAGTTATTCCTTCAGAATTACAATAGGAATATATCAAGATTTCATAGCGTGGTCAACTGGGTACTGATTCTACCAAAAGAAGGGCAAGAGGCACAGTATTTTGGCCTTCTGTCTCCAAGGATATAAAGAAGGAAACTCTAGCATGTTCTATTTGTAATACTACTAAACCACATGAACAAAAAGAACCACTTCAGCTAAAACAGATTCCTGAACTACCATGGTCGACGGTTGCTACTGATATTTTCGAATGGAATGGTCAACATTTCTTAGTGTTAGACTCTTACTCAAATTGGTTTCTTCCTAATCTAACATCCTGCACTGTAAATACAAAATCGAAGAGACATTTTTCTCTGCATGGTAGTCCACACAAAGTTGTATCTGACAATGGTACATAGTTTACCAGTCAGCAGTTCAAGAGATTTACTGAAGCTTGGAACTTTATCCATGAAACTACAGAACCTTTCGAAATCGGCAAAAAAAAAATCGAAGTAACCACAGGAAATCACTAAATGTAGAACAAACTCCCAATTTTAAAGACAGCCAAGAAAAGCAGTTTGCCCACTCACCAAAATACACAAGATCTTCTGAAGAGTCTCAGAGTGTCTCCCTAAATCTCCAGAATTTGTGTTCTGTGTATGGCAATAACTTTTTTCGTATTGGCTCGGAGGAGGGAGTTTGGTTTGGTTCAATTTGATTTTCTTTGGTGGTTTTGCTGATTTTTGTTGGAACTTTATCCATGTTACTAGCAGTCCTGAGTATCCACAGTCCAATGGATTAGCTGACTGTGCAGTCCAAAGTGTGAAATGTTTGTTAGAGAAATCTAAGAGAGATGGTATCACTGTTTTCCTTAACCTTCTCAATCTCAGAAACATTCCATGAGATAACTTACTTGGTTCACTTGCTCAGAGACTAACGTCTAGACAGACAAGAACAACCTTACTGATCAGTAAACAACGATTGATTCCAAATGCAAAGAACAACAAAGTGATCAAAACTCAACTTTTCAAGTAATGTCAGTCACAAACGTTGTACTGTGATAAATCGAGCAAACCCCTTAGACCACCGAGACAAGAAGAAACCATAAAGATGGAAACAACCAAAGGTCACGACCAAATGACTATTATCAACATTTTCTGTGAGAAACTGAGATCCTATATTGTTCAATCACAGGGAATGGCATTTAGAAGAAATTAAAGACATGTAACTTCCAGTTTCTGAACAGATGATGCAGCAAATTGCCTGTGGCAAAGACTCTATTTCTCATATCGACCTTACACTTGTTCCAATGTTGCAGAACAGTTTACTTTCCTCAAATAATTCTGATGTTATCCCTGATGTTCCTATTGAGAAAAGTTCCCCTGAGAGTATCCCTGTTGCTAAACACAGTCAGAGCTTTTACATAACCAGAATTTCCAAACCCAATCCAAAATACACAGTGACTTGGACTTGATTTTGATTTGTCATTAGTGTTCAAACGTTATCTACCATATTCGTTGTATTGTTCTCCTAGTGCATGTTGAGCAAATCAAAGCGGGAGGATCTAGATCATTATGTTTAATGTTCCTATTGAGCCACTGTAGCTAGATAGCATGTGCATATAAGCACTGAGCATGTGCGAGATCAGTGCCATTTTATACAGTCAGCCAGAGTGTATGCAGGTATGAATGGCGATGCACATGTGAGTGTGTTTGAAGTAATGTGTGAGACAGTTAGCCTAAATACTTGTTCCAGTTCCAATTCCTGACACTGTTTATGTACAATAAATATCTTGAACCCGTACACCACTTTATCACCTCTTTTGAATGCATGAAACAAGCAGCAGAATACATAGAACTTGTGGCAAAATCTCAGAGAGATCTCATAAAGTGATAGAAGGCCCTCCATTTCCCACTGAAGATAGCAGGTGTGGGACCCTCAACAGCAGTGCCATCTCCTCATGGCATGATCACAGTGTCTCTTGCCATCTCATTCACTGAGAAACTATCATCCCAAACTCTCATCAGGTTAACACTTTCTGTAGTGGTTAACAAGAGTTGTCTTTATTTATTTGTGCCTTAGATGACAAATTGCTCTAAATGTTAACTCTATCATGAGGACATGTATAGCAGTGCAAGAAACAAGAGTAAGACATTGGTTAATGATGGCCAGAGCAGTTAAAACATATAAATAATCCCCTGTACAAAGTTTTAATTTCATGCACAAGCTGGCACTGTGAGACAGAGAGAAGCATGTGGTATGAGAATGTGTGCCATGAATTGTTAGGATTAAACAAGTAGTAGCCAATAGGAAGTAAGAAATGCTGATCATTCATCCATCCATTCATCCTCAACTCCTTTTTCCCATTTTGCACATGGGGTGTCACTTCAACAGTGACAATCATCTCAAGTCAAGATTTACACCACTGAGGTGGCAGGTCCTGCAGTGGTAGTTCATCCATACCACTCACTCGCACACACACTCGCACCCACAGCCAATTTAGAGTGCCATATCCATCTACTGCATGTCTTTGAAATGTGGGAGGAAACTGGAGTGCCTGGAGGAAACCCATGCAACTGCATTGAGGATGACAGCTAATAAAGATGGATAGACTTATCAAAACTGCTCATTCCATCACTAAATGTAAACTCGATAGATCTGCTTCAGTTCTTCCACCATTTTTTACCTGTTGGAGTCCTATTTTACCATGCAGGGGCATATGCATTCAAGATGCTACAGGTAAAATTAAACATTACAGCTGTCATTGGAGGCTAAAACTGCATAACTCTTGGGACAGTGATATCCCTGGGTCATTAGTGTTAGATTATGTAATTCCTGACTTCAGTCTTCAATTTCCAGCTGCCAGAGAACATCGCTTACCTGATAAGTGGGTAGAAACTCAAATTAAATGAAGTATTTTTAATTTAATCGATAAAAATGTTGTGTGGCCTTTGTGGAACAACTGCTCACTGTTTCCTCTTCTTAGTTATTTCTGCTTCATATGAATTTACTGTAGAGCTGCTCTATACTTGCTGTAGCTTGAAAACTTCCACAGTTCCTTTACTACATGCAGCGTATATTTTCACATTAGTGTAGCAAAGGAAAATGCAAAACAGAAATTGTGCACCTGTTAAGAAAAGAAGTTGCAAGAAAAGGTTGTGTGTGTGTGTGTGTGTGTGTGTGTGTGTGTGTGTGTGTGTGTGTGTGTGTCTGCATGTGTGTGAGTGCCATAGAATGCCATACTTCCAGACTTTAGTGGTGTTTATTGTTCTGTACTTTGCTTATGAAGTTTATAAATAAGATTAATTACCCCATCCTAGTCGCCATTCAGATTAGAAAAATCTGTTAACTTTGCTCTAATTTCCTCCATTTCACAATGTTTCAGTACTGTAATACATGTTACTCTTTATGCTGAGATCTCATATAATGCAGAACTAACAGCACACCAGAACCTAAAAATTTCTGTATGCTATATACAACAGCAGTAATACTTACCGGGGTAGGAATTACACAGGAATTTATTCCCTCTTGGTACACATGTTTGATTTCACAGGATCCAACCTCAGGATCAGGTCTGGGCAGTCAGGACTAAATGCCTGCATAAATCCCACCCTGGCAGGAGTTATTCAGTAATATACAGCATTCTTGCCGTTACTTTCCAACTGTAAAATATAGGAGTATGGAAACGAACTTGGAGACGGAGCAAGGGAAATTCCACAGGCATAATACAAGTTACCATTACATTTCCGCCCATTTGAGTGTATTAAAGAGTTAAGAAGAACATCAAGTCCAAAGAATGAACATTAATATAATATATCATATGATTTTGAGCTGGTGCTATAACTTGTATTGCCTACAGTTAGATGCATGCTTTCAGTTGCACTGCTACAAACAGATGCCTCCTACTAACTGAGAAGTTTAACCAGTCACTAACTGAGAAGTTTAACCAGTCACTAACTGAGAAGTTTAACCAGTCACTTCATACGCATCCTGGTGCCAGACTGAATCACTGATACAGCATATCGTCAGAGACGCAGGCATCAGCAGGCAATGTGCAGTCCTGGCATGCCTGACTGAGAGACTAGGAATTAACTATTAAATGGGGAACGTTTTTACAATGAAGAGGGTGTGGATGAAGCACAGAGTCAGCACTGCGAAACCTGCTGCTCTTAGTAATAAGTCAGCTTTAACTGCTTTATCTCACTAAAACTGGTTGAAATTACAGTCCTGCACAGCTATTGCTATTAGGGTAGTTAACCTCAAAGGGGATAAGGCAAAGTTACACAGATAAAGATTCGTCTTATGTCATGGTATTCTTTTACAAACTAAAGTAAGCAACTTCTGTGCATGGACTGCAATGCTGGGGGTGGGTGGGGATGGTGAGATGAGTGGTTATGTCCTACTAACTGCACTTATCTGACATGAAACACTAACATGCACATGTAAAATGCTACTCTGCGCCCTTTTTAAAGAACTGCAATGATTAATTTAATGTATTTTATTTCACCTGATGCTACATAATAAAGTGTGCAAGCTATTTTCATTGTCTGCTTGTTTATTTATTTAGCAGCTTCATGGACTGTTCCAAAAGTGCTGCTTTTCAACTGTCATCACAGGTAAGGTAGAAAGAGCACACAGCAAATGTGCAATGCACCACAGAAAAGTGAATATGCTCATTTGTATAGAGATACACACATGCGTGCATGTGCAGGCATGCACCCACATGCAAACAGACACACACACACACACACACACACACACACACACACACACACACACACACACACACACACACACACACACACAAAACTATAGCCAGTTTAGAGTACAGCCTCTTTGTTTAACAATACACTTTAGAGATTTAGGAGAAAGCAGAAACATATAGTGTGATGCCCACCACTGCTACCAATATGTGATGGCCACCAATATGTGTCTTCCCCACGCTGGGCCGGTAGTCAAAAAGCCTCAATCCTCAACACTGACACTGGAGAGGGACATGCACTTGAAATACAAAGTGATACACTCAGTATTTCTTGATGCAGACCTCTTGGCATCAAGTACAATTTCCCTTAAGAGCACAGAGGGAACACAGAGAGTTTGGGGTCTGGATGTCTCTATATATGTCTCCCTCCACATCCCCAATAAGGCTCCCCACTGGTACAGCTGTAGTTTTAGGTCTTCATCCAAGTTTCCAGGCCAAGTCCTCCAGCACCTTGTCTGTAAACCCAGTGCTTGGTGTCCCTTCCTCAAGTAGCTGGCACAGAAATACTCTTTAAGATTTAATTTTCACACACACACACCTGGGAAAGGCTGGCACAGATTACCTGTTCTACCAGCTTTGACCAGACTATAAGGTAGATTGACTGCCTGACTGCCACCAGTCAGTTGTTACTATAAGGCTCTTACAAATAGTATCCAATTATACTGTGCAATATTAATACTAACGCAAATAGTAGTGGTTCACCAAGATAGCTAGACTTTCTGGAGTGGCACACACAGTGTCACCAAATAAATTAAGTACGCTTAAAGATTAGATACTTTCTACAAGGGCCAGCCACAATAAACATTTTAAATATATTTAATAATAAATAATAAAAGAATATAAAAATATTGAATATGTATTTACAGTAACTAATTAACACTCAAGTAATCTAGTGAAAGGTAATGCATACCAAAAAATAAAAAAATACACCACAACCACTGCTCAAGTACAGTAATGATTAATGCAAATAAATAAAAACTGCAGACTTAGCATTTTTGTCCCTATGAAGGGCATCATCAGAGTAACAACATATTAACGTACTGGAGGGACAGGTTCATAACCCAGAGACTGCCCATGCTATGGAATAGACTTCCCATACATGTCAAGCAGAGCACTTTGCTGACCCTCTTCAAGAGAAATCTTGATGAGTGGATGGGAAATGGAAAATACACCCTGCAGATAACTCCAGTGGCTCTACTCAGCAGATGTACTGGGAACTAAAGTTGGGTGGCACTATGCCAGGGTAATCCTATGACTAGGCTTGTAAAGGTCCCAGGGCCATTAGCCAAGCACACACCTATGAACTTATGAACAACACCAATCATTTATACTCCCACACTTGATCATATGATTAGCATAAGTGAATGAGTTAACCCTCAATCATAGGATCATAGGATGTTACTAAGCTATTGGCCCTGAGGCCCTTGTAAGCCTAGCCAAGTGTTTAGCCCATGTTTAGACAAATCAGCACCTGATGGCCCTGTCCAGCAGGGACATGGGTGGAATCCCAGGGGTATAGTTTCTGTTTCCCATCCAGTTATCCAGGTTGCACTTAAAAAGGGGTAAAGAGATACTCTGCTTGATGTGCAGAGGGAGTTTATTCCATATGTGGGGGAGTCTCTGCTCCACAAATCTGTCATGCCAACAAGTCTTGTTGATGTCACAGACTAGGTTGAGACCGTGCATGCAGGATATTTGACTGGAGCTTGACTTCTGGATATGCAGCAGTCCCATCAAGGTGGGGTCCATGATCACCTTGTTTGCCAGACAGAGGTCACCACTGAGGAGTCTGTATGAAAGTGAGTAGAGGAATAGGGCTTTTAGCCTATCTGTGTATGGTAGATGGTTGAGGCCCCAGATTATCCTGGTGAGGAACCTCTGTGGTCTGTCCAGCTGCTGCATGTGCTTTGCAAGGCACTTGTCAAAAGGGGCATTGTACTCAATAATGGGCCTTATAAGGGAAGAATACAGGGAAGTTATGACCTCCTTGTCCCTGGATGAGATACCCTTACTTCTGAGGTGGGCCATGTAGAAGGCTTTCGTACAATGGTAGCAACATAGTGCCCAAACCCTTATGATTGATTATGTGCTTAGGACATTGTTGTTAATGTGATAATTTTTAGGGATGTCACTCTCCCCAAAATGGATGATGATGCATTTTCTGGTATTCAGCTTGAGGCCATGTTTCTGGCACCAGTCATTTGTCTGAGTGAGACTGTCTTGGAGGATGTCCACATCATTAGCAGAATTGATGACAGCAGTCATCTGCAAACTTGGACAGCCATAACTCACTAGTTTTGGCCTGCACCTCATAAAAGTATATCCCAAATAACAGAGGCACTTAGACTGAACCCTAGGGTTCACTGTTTGTTACGTGTCTACTACTTGAGGTGGCTTCCCCTATTTTGACTACCCATCTGGTAACATATGGATTGATGCTTAGTTGAGAGAGTTTATCTATTATGCCCAAGTGGGAAATAGTGTCAGAAGCTTTGGCCAGGTCAAGGTAGGTGGTGTTCACTGTCTTCCCCTCATCCATGTCTTTGGTGACTATCTCAAAGAAGTCAACCAAATTTAGCAGACATGACCTCCCCCTGACAAAGCCAAACTGTGTGGGATTAAGTGTTTGGAGTTTGCCAATGTCCTCGTTAATGAGGTCCATGATAATCCATTCCATGGCCTTGCAGATCAGGCTAGTTAGGCTGATGGGTCTGTAATTTCCCAGATTGGTGGATGCTCCACCTTTGTGTAAAGGGATAACAGTGGCTGTCCTCTACTCAGCTGAGATGAAGCCAGTATTCAGGCTTTGTTTGAATATGGTGCCTAATGGTGCTGCAAGTTCCTGCCTGAGTTCATGTAGGATGCAGCCTGGGATGTTATCGGGTCCCATGGAGGCTGTATGTTTTGCCTTTGAGAGAGCATTGATGACCTGTTCCCCAGATATAAGGGGAAGGGGCAGGTACTGCGGGTGTCCTGATTTACTGTTGGGGGGACAGAGGGGTAAAGTTTTTGCTGAATCTGTCAGCCAGCAAGTTTGCTATAGTTATGGCATTTGTATATGTGGTGTCCTAGACCACCAGTTCTGAACAGATCTAGGTGCCTCCTTTGAGGTTGTGAACATATGTGAAGAAGGCCTTATGATTGTCTCTAGTAGATGTGGCCAATTTGAACTTGAAGTTTGCTTTGGAGTATTTCACTAGTGCTCTAATTTGCTTGTTTAAGCTAAGGAGACATTGCTTTCAATTGGGCACCTGCTCCTTCATGGTCTGGAACAGCAATTATTTCCATTTGTTATACAGTTTATTTATTGCAGATGTCCACCAGACATGTTTAATCTTCCTTGTGGAGGATGATTTAGTCCTGTCGGGTATTCCTGATTCCATGCATCTATATAAATGCTCGTATAGTGCTTTGGTGTAGTTTTGGATATTGGTGCCAGTTCCTAAGGGGGGGGCTGTGAAGCTGTTTACACCATCCCTCTGGAGGCTGGGTTTTATGTCTGATCCTAGCTGGGGGGTTGGGGGAGATGGTGATTTCAAATGTGACCGCTTTGTGGTCGGATCTTACCAGGGAGGATGAAATACAGGGATGCTGCAGTGGTTACTCATGTTGGTTAATACCAAGTCCAAGATATTATTACCTCTTGTGAGGATATCAACTAGCTGTTCCAAGGCATTTGCAATGACAAAATCAAGGAATCACTGGAAATTTGTGCTATGGCATGAGTAGTTCTTTCCGTCTATGTTTGGGAAGTGAAAATCACCCAAGATCAGGGTAAAGGGCTGAATCTTGATAGATTCCAACAGGTCCAAATAGGCGGATTGGGCATCTTGAGTCAGATTTGGGCCCCAGTAGCTAGCTATGATTTGAATAGGGGTCATGTCAATGCTTAACTCCACCTGGAGTGTCTCCTGTGCTTCATACTGTTTGACCAGCCTGGAGGTGTGTATGTCTTTAATGTCTATTGTAACTCCTCCTCCTTTGGCTTTACTGCCCACAGTTTGGGGACTGAATGTATGATAAGATGAGTTACCAGGTAAGGCTGGGGTGCTCTCCACAGCTTTGAACCAGGTTTCTGTGAATGCACAGATGTCAGCATTTTCCAGGGTTAGCAATGCTTGCAATGAGTGCAGTTTCATGTTTAGACTCCTAGCGTTTAGCAGCATGACTTTTAATTTATGTTTTGTTGAAATGTTTATGTTAGTTGTTTTAGCCTCATCCCTTTTCCTAAAAAGGCACTATATGGGAGGCATGAGCCTTTGCCAGAAGCCTGAAGCCCAGGTGAGACAGATGCAGGCCATCTCTGGCAAAGCATCATGGTTTGTCGATCATATCTTCCCAGGCTGTCAGGTATTGGATCCTCCTGGAAAGACACCAGAAACTAAGCCAGTTATTGAAGTCAATCATTTTCTGTTTGTATTGAGGCATCATTCTGGGTGATGGCAGAATGCTGCTTAAGGCTAGGGACATACCTGCCTGGGACACATAATTAGCAAGCTCAATCATGTCTCTCTACATATAGTCCAGGGTGGTACATTTCAATCATTCATACCAACATGGAGTATGACAGAGTCATAACAGTACCTGTTGTTGAGAGACTTGAGTGCATGTGTGATATGGTGGATTCTGGCACCTGACAGACAACCAACAATGACTTTCTCCTTATCCAGCCTGGTGAGAGGCACATCTGTGTGTCTCACAATGGAGTGTCCTATGACTAATATGTTGGGTTTATGGTGATGCCTTAGTGGCTGTGAGGCACAGGTGTGTGCAATATGCATGGTATGGGGTGTGGAGGGTGGTGGAGATCACATGTGCTTTTGCCTCGGAGGTCTCCTTTTTTGGGTATGTTTATGTGGAGGACCTCTGCATATGTAGGTGTTTGTTGTGTAGGTGTGGGTGGTGTTTGAGGTTTAGTGATTGCCATTCCAAAAGCTGACCCTAAATCACATGCATCTAATGATGAAAGAAGTACAACAAAATTCCATAAAAATACATGCCAAATCAAAAATAAGAACAAATGCAATAAAACAATATGAAACCTTATATGTATAAAATATTTATAAAACTATGCAAGTGCTTCTGAAGAACAAAAATATATACATATGTTTTATACATAGACGGTTAGCATTGTTTTATTGCATTTGTTCTTATGTGATCAAGTGAGGGGGTATAAATGATTGGTGTTGTTAATATGCTTTTACTCTGATGGTGCCCTTGATAGGGGTGAAAGCACTGTCTGTAGTTTTTATTTATTTAGATTAAATGTTACTGTACTCAACCAGTATTTGTGGTGTTTTTTTAGTTTTTGGTTTGCAATATATTTACAGTAAACCACAGAAGATATTGAAATTAACATTGATGGACAGAATGATACAAATAAAGAAAAACACTCTCTGAAATACTATATTCCTGACTGGATCTAAAGGACTTATTGTTCACTAGTTAAGTTACTTACTACCGCAAGGCAAGATGCTGTGGGTGAGGGTCTTTCTAGTCAGGCTTAACAAACAGAATACTCAATACTCTGAGATTTCTCTTTTTAATATCTAAAACATAATTTCCAAGAGGGCTGGCAGAAAGACCTCATCTGGTCACCTGACTCTAGGTACTCACAGTATTCCCATTTGAAGCTGAGACAGGAATTTAGCACAGGCAGCCACAATACACATCCAAATTTTTATGGCAGTGCCTGGGGCTTCCCTTCTTTTCGCTGAAATAGTGAAAAAGACTACTTCCCAGACCTATTTTCTCTGGTTCTATTCAGCACTGTGGGATGCTGTTTTAATGGCTTAACAGCTTATTTACATTTCCTTTATTTTTCTTAAAGTTAACCTTTGCTGACCCAGTGTCCTATATTAAAACATATACATTTAATTCAGTTACAATAATATATGTAAATTTCTTTTCATTTCAGCAGGGTGCAATGTTGATACATTTTAACACAAGCAACTGTAACTGAATTAAAGCTTTTATATCACGTTATCGAAAGATGAAAATAGCAAACACTATTTCATCAGCGTCAAAACATCTAAACATGAAACTATCAAACATTCAGAACAGCAATTTTTTTCCCATGGAAAAAATTCGCTGCTCCGAAACACATACACACAACACAAGCACATCAAACAAACAGCAACCACACACATACACTTAAATTCCTACATCTAACACTACACTAAACTAAACATACACTACTATCTATCCACTTACCTTAACCCAAACCCTAACCCTAAGGTCTGTCACTATCGCACAGTCACCTAACCCGCGCCCTAATCCTAACTCACTTAAACTGCCTCTAACCCTAAAGTCTTTCACTATCGCACAGATGCCTAACCCGCACCCTAACCCTAACTCACTTAACCTGCCCCTAACCCTAACGTACAAACAATCGCACACTTACCCGAACCCAACCAGTAACTTTCCACCACAGCGCTAAGAATAGCAAAGCCACAGAAATGGGCAACTAAATTATTTCCTGAGAAAATAATTCACTGTTCTGCAGATTAGCTATTCTTAGCATTCACTGAATAGTGTTCGATATCAGAACATTCAAAGTTGTAATACTTTGATGTTCTGATATAGACCCGAATTAAATGTATATGTGCTAATACAGGATACTGGGACAGCAGAGGTTAACCAGCTAGCTTACTTTATGAAAAATAAGGGAAATTTAAATGAGCTGTTAAACCATTAAAACTTCACACCCAAATTGCTGAATAGGATCTGAGAGAGTGGGTCTGAAGGAAGCCTTTGTTCATTAGCTCAGTAAAGAGAGGGGAAGCCCAAGGCACTGCCATAAACATATAGGTGTGTTTTGTAGCTGTCTATGCTAAATTCCTGTCTCAGCTTCAAAAGGGGGATACTGTGAGAACCTAGAGACAGGTGACCAGATGAGGTCATTCTGCAAGCCATCTTGAATATTATATTTTACAGGGACTAATCTCTATGTATTGAGTATTAATTTTGGGGAAACCTGACTAGAAAGACTGCTCATGTATTTCATTGTGTATTGCTCTATCAAGTAAGTTATTTGGGAAAAATAATTCTCCTAGATTCAGTCATGAATATAGTGAAGCTTAGTTTAGGGATTGTTTTTCTTTATTTATATGAATCTGTCCATCAATGTTATTTTCAATATTTCCTGTGAATTGAACTCTGTGGTTTACTGTAAATAAATATTCAGTGTTTTCATGCTCTTCTATTATTTATTATTAAATATATTTACAGCCTTTATTGTGGTTGGTCCTTGTTGAAAGTATTTAACCTTTGAGAGTTCTTATATTTATTTGGTGACACTATGTGGGCCACTCCAGAAGGCCTAGCTGTCTTGGTCAACTACTACCATTTGTATAAGTATTAATATTACACAGTATAATTGGACACCCTTTGTTAATGGCCTTTGAGTAGCTGATTGTGGAGTGTGTGGTGGCTGTTATAACTACCTTATACTCTGGACAGAAGGGGGCACAGCAGGTAAATCTGTGCCAGCCTTTCCCAAGTGTGTGTGTGTGTGTGTAAAATCAAATCTCATAGAGTGTGTGTGTCAGCTACTTGAAGCAGGGACACCAAGCACTGGGCTTACAGATAGGGTGCTGGAAGACTTGACTTGGATACCCGGCTGAGGAACTAGCACTACAGCTGTACTAGTGGGGAGTCTTATTGGTGACCTGGAGGGAGACAGATAGAGAGATCCAGATCCCAGACTGTGTTTCCTGTGTGCTCTTAAGGGAAATTGTGCTTCATGCAGAGAGGTCTGCATTTGGAAATAATGAGTGTATTAATTTGTATTCCAAGTGCACATCCCTCCCCAGTGTCAGTGGTGAGGATTGAGGGTCCTTGATTACTGGCCCAGCATGGGACGTTACACTGACAAACATGGTATATTATTCCTTTTCCTCACCTGTTGTTATATCCTCTGTCATTAACACAGATCATGAGACCATCATTTTTATCCTAAGAATGAAATGAACGGCATTAATGCAAAAAAAAAAATCCAAAAATTCCTCCTAAATGTGGCCAGTACAAACTATGCAATAATACCATACTTTTGAAAACACATTTAACCCCAATTCCAAATTACTTGCTAACAGTGTAAGTGATCCCTTACACTAAAGTAGGTGTTTTGGAATCTGGTCCCCCACAGTAAACCTGTTTATAGATAGCCCTTACATAGAAGTAAGTCACTTACACTGAGAGCAGAGCTTTCAGAATCAGGGCAGACTTACACTGACAGCAATTCTTTTGGAGTTGGGCCCAATGGAATACTATCCCAAATTACAAAAAAAAAAAAAAAAACTGCTGAGGATACTGTCACTGAGGTCTGTGATATCATTCACTTTGCATTCATTACAACATACCAGTAATTCATAAATGAAAGCCAAAAAACATGATACTCTGGATTATATCACCCTAGATCTATGGCCTAACTATAAACTGTATGCGACAATGCGACAGACAGGGTGGTACTAGGGTCATTTGATAAAGAACCAGACTTAGAAAAGATTCAACAGCATCTTTATTCAATCTTCATGGATGAGCAATCTTGTTTTTTGTTCTTGTAACTACAAACGGGTAAGTAAATTCAGATAATTTCCTTTGGAGAAATCACTACATTAATATGATATTGAACAGACAAATAGGTACTGCTTAGCCTTCTTAACTTATTCTAGAGTATTCCTAGAGACAAGGTAATGTTACATAAAGTTCAGAAGCTACTTACTTGTAAAGTATTTCAGATTTATTTACTTATCTTGGTATCAAAAGTTGAAAGCAATAATAAGAAATTGTTTAATTGCTTCAAAAACTAAAAGGGAAACTGGAAATATAAGAAAAATAAAATGATCACCCTGCCACAGGATAAAAAAGAATGCACTTACAAAAAGATAAAATGAGTGAACTTCACAATAAATAAAGATTTGTCATAATGCTACATAAACAAGGAAGTCATGTTTTAAATAATTATAGACATGATCAGTGATGAATTAACTGTACCTTGGGCTCTAAGTGGATTTCAAACTATGCCCCCCCTCACGCACATACATTTTTACATACATACATACAAATAATTCAAGCATGGACAGTCATGCCCTTCTATCCCACCAATAAACCAAAACACTTGCTCCCATAAAAAGTGCCCAGGCTGTTCTTTCTTACAAATATCTAAACTACTGCTTGCTTTAATGTAATTTGCTAGTCGGTTCCATGCATCAGCTGCTCTCTCAGAGAACACATTAGTACACTTCTTATTGCTATAGAATCATTTGCATAGCTTGTCTGACGATTCTCTACTGCTTTTTGATATCCCCAAACATTCCCAGAGTTAGTTATCTCTAAATGCCCTATATACCTGAATAAGGTCTCATCTTAGATATCTACAAGATACACTGTACAAGTTCAGATATTGTAGTCTTTCATAATAACTTAAATGTTCACATCCATGGATGCCCTTAGTATATTTCAGATATAATGTTTTCAGTTTATTCATGCTTGTTTTCTTATAAGGTTTCCATAGTGTCATTCCATACTGAAGTTTGGGTCGAATGTAACTAGCAAACAATGACTGCATCATTTCTGATTTCCTACACATTATAAATCTTTTTATACAACCTATAGTTCTGTAACTATCATTAACCAGTCGGTTGATATGATTAGAAAAACTCAAAGCTGGATCTACCCATATACACAGGTCCTTAAATAAGTCAGGAGTTTCAATCACTGTGTGCTGTATTAAATATTCACATTTCAGTTTATGTCTCTCAAATCTCATATGCTTAGTTTTTTGATGTATTTATTAGCATATTATTCTCCTGTGCCAAATGATCAATTTAGTCAAGTTCTTTTATAGGCATGCCTTATCTGTAACACATGTAATCAGTGTACTCAGGTCATCTGAATATAGACTGTAGAACACCTCAGATGAAAAAGTTAGGTCTGAAAGATACAATCTAAACAAGTAAGGGCCTAGGATAGAGCCTTAACTGTAACCAAGGATTTCACCTGTCCAATTGGTGTATGATTCTTGTCATCTCCTATTTGTAAGCCATGCAGCTATTCATTTTATCAAGAGTAAATCAATACCTAGTTGTTCTACTTTATTGATCAATGTTTTGTGTATGACCCTATCAAATTCTGAAGTTAAGTCTGTATAAATTACATCACACCACAATTACTCTTTCATAGCTGTTATTATATTGTTATAGAACATCATGTTACAGGTCGTAACAGATCTATTTTCAAAATATGCATGCTGATATATGGTTTCAAGTCCCAACCTATCCAATTCCGACAATACTTTATCTAATATTACCTTCTCCATTATTTTTCCACAACATGAAAGTAGACTTAAGGGTCTACATGACTGTGGGTTTGTCCTTCTCCCCTTTCCCTTAAAGACAGATTTAATGAGCACGTCTCCAATCTTGAGGAATATCCTCATATTTATATGACCTAGTAAATAATAGATATAATGGTACCTTTTTTAATTTCTCCAAATCTTTTGGGTTTCTAATAGCATGACAGGAATGGACCCCATTCCTAAGTCAAAGTACAATTAAAGTTCATGAAATTATCATTGTTTCAATCTTTGATGTCAGCCAGAAGTGCTCTTTGCAGCACCTGTAATATGCCCAGTAATGACTCCTTCTGCAATTCGCACAGTGTCACAAGTATTGGTAACATATCTAGATATGATTGTAGATTATTTTTTATAACAAGACAGTGTAAGAAACTTCTCTGTGTGGAAGATTTTCAGACCATATATTTCTAGTTAATCACTGTATATTAATCAGATCAGACAATAGTAGTAGACGTAGGGAACTCGTCTTAACTCAAAACAAAACAAAACAAAAAATAATAATAGAAAATATATAATTGTACAGCATTACTATGTATTTGAAAGTAATCCAAGCAAGGAAGGCAGTCTGTTTCCAGTCGAAAATCCTTAATTAAGTACACAGACAAGTGATCTAAGTTGGGAGGGTGGCCTAATGGTCAAGGTGTTTGCCTTATAAACACAAGGTGCAGGGTTTGAGTCTCACAAGGAATAATTGGCTAGGCTTAAAATAGCTCGCAAGGGCAGTTAGCTTAGTACTAACCTATGACCATTATTACAGAAAATGTCATTTTTATGCACCACTCACAGATCATTCATCTATTTAAAAGGGTTGGGAGGGTGGCCTAATGGTTGAGGTGCTTGCCTTACAAACACAAGGTGCAGAGTTTGAGTCTCATAAGGGATAATTGGATAGGCTTAAAAATGGATTGCAAGGGCAGTTAGCCTAATACTAACATATGAACCTAAGTAAAACAAAAATAGAGTAATAATTTCCTCACAAGCTTTCTAAATATACTTTTTATCAGGCGTGGGGGTGGTTTATTGTGCTGTAAAACAAAGTGTAATTGGTACACATGTTAAATTCACATCCCTTCCCCCATCAGTGTGACATTCGAGCTGGTCCTGCCCTATTTAGTAGCTGTCATAATAATATATAACCCTTATGTACTTTAAATAAAATTTATAATGATGTGGTACCGCTTATTTAATCAAATTATTAAGTAGATTATTAAGTCTGTGATTTTATCCAAGACAATATACTACATGGTGGGAAATATATCAACCTTAGTTCATTTGGCAATCAAAAAAAAATATATAAATATATACATATACATTTTGCATGTAAAAATCAATTTCTATTTTCATAACCTATTGTTAACAAAGATCGCTTTCGTCCATCTAGACTTCTTCACATCTATGTACAAGAACCCTAAAAACAATCTATAAAAATATATATAATTGTATAATTAGTTAGTATTGTAACTACACATCATTTTGAATAAAGTGGAAAAAAGAACCAAAAAAAAATAAATAAATAAAAATAAGAAAAAATGTATGTATGATGATGGAAACAATATATACACTTAAATTATAACTGATTTAAAATGGTATTTAAAACTGATTTGTAGAATAAAATAAAATAAAATACAATTATTCATGCAAACAATGTGGCAATTTTCTAAGTTCCAGTCCACTTTTAATTGAACAGTAAAAGTTTAGCCCAGGCTTCCTAAAATAGTTCATCTTTAATTGTCACGAGTTCACTTTTCTCCAGAATATTTGGGATATCTCCTTCAAGATCAGGCAATAAAAACTATCACCTTGCTGTATAAATATACAAAATGTACAATCAGTTTCACATCTTTTAGTGCTTTTCTCATATGGTCTCGGTTTAAATTCAACAAAACTTCTAATGTTCCTGGACTTCCTATAAACAAATGATGGGGCTTCACCTAAGATGTTAATCAGAAAAGGGTTTCCTGTGACAATGTCCCAGTTTTCTTCAATAATATTTTTGATACTGTGATAATCCAAAGTGCATATGATTTATGGAACACTAATCTCACCACATTATGGGAAGAAAAACTTATAACTGAAAAATCTTTATAATTATTTATAGAGTCCATGCCCACATTTACCTTACTTTTTTGGAATACCAAAGCCACACAAGAACATAGAAGACTCACCTTATAGACTGGTGGTAGCAAGTGGTGGTTCCCTTACTGAAGCCACAGCCACTTACCTTGATTACTTGCTGAAACCTCTAGCAGAAAAGAATACGTCTTACATAAGAGATTCAATGGATTTTTTGAAGAAAATAAAAAACATTGCAGTGGAAGCTGACAGTATAAACTATTGATGTGGAATCCTTGTACACAGTGCTCCCTCACAATTACTGTATAACAGCAGCTATGGAGTCTTTTAAGAAACATAATCAGGGTACACAGGCACAACTGCAAAAGTTAAGCAATTGAATTAATCTTGTACTGGACTTCAATTTCTTTACTTTCAATGGCAAACACTACAAACAAAAAAACAGTATAGCAATGGGGGCTGCCATGGCTTCCAGCATAGCTAACATAGCCCTGGGCAAATGGGAGGAGGACTTTGTGTTAGACAACACAGACTACATGCAGCATATCACATGCTATTTACGTTTTATTGATGACGTCTTTATTGTCTGGGAAGGTGACACCTTGCAGCTTGGGGATTTTATCACTTACCTCAATCAAACAACCCCCTTCCTGAAGTTTACCTCTTCCCATAGCTGTACTTCAACCACTTTCTTAGATATGCGGATTTCCAAGGACACCAGCAATAACAGAATCACCACTGATCTATTCAGAAAACCAATGAGGGTTAACTTATTACTCCACAGTAAAAGCCTACATCCTAGAAAAAGCAAGTATAATGTAGTGAAGTCCCAAGGCTATACATTAGCTAGAACTACCACAGAGATTAAACCATTTTTGAGAAACCTGAACAACTTAGAGAATGATTTTCTAGTGAGCGGATATGAAAGTCTGATGTTAAAATCATCCTGAACCCATTATAGAACTGAAAAGGACTGAAGAAAAATGTTAAGTAATTCCACAGAGAATAACAAATGCAAAAATAGCTGTATCCTGTCATACACTTTGGATTATCACAGTATCAAAAATATTATTGAAGAAAACTGGGACATTGTCACAGGAAACCTTTTAGTGATTAGCATCTTAGGTGAAGCTCCATCATTTTGTTTATAGGAAGGCCAGGAACATTAGAAGTTTTGTTCAATTTAAACCGAGGCCATGTGAGAAAAGCACTAAAAGATGTGAAACTAATTGTGCATTTTGTATATTTATACAGCAAGGTGATAGTTTTTATTGCCCTTATTTAAAGAAGATCATTAAAACCAGTGCAGGGGATGTCTGTAATACTACAAAAGTAATTTACAGGGCACAGTGCAATGAATGTGATGCATTCTATGTGGGCAAGACTGTAAATAAACTCAAGTGTAGGATTTCATGTCATCTGTCAGAAATCCGCTCTGAATGTAAAAATAATGCACTAGCCAAACACCTTTCTCTTCATAAAAGACACACAGGTTTTAAGTTCCAGATCCTGGATCGCATAGACATGGGTGATCTTGAAGGAGACATCCCGAATATTCTGGAGAAACATGAACTCATGTGGCAATTAAAGCAGAACTGTGTTAGGAAGCCTGGACTAAACTACTACTGTTCAATTAAAAGTGCACTGGAACTAGAAAATTACCACATTGTTTACATGAATAATTGCATTTTATTTTATTTTATTTTATTCTAAAAATTGGTTTTAAATACCATTTTAAATCAGTTGTAATTTAAGTGTATATTTTGTTTCCATCATCATACATACATTTTTTCTTATTTTTTATTTATTTATTTATTTTTTTTCTGGTTCTTTTTTCCACTTTATTCAAAATGATGTGTAATTACAATACTACCTAATTATGCAATTATATATATTTTTATAGATTGTTTTTAGGGTTCTTGTACACAGACCTGAAGAAGTCTAGATGGACGAAAGCGATCTTAGTTAACAATAGGTTATAAAAATAGAAATTGATTTTAAATGCAAAGTGTATATGTGTATCTTTATATATTTTTTTGATTGCCAAATGAACTAAGGTTGATATATTTCCCGCCATGTAGTATATTGTCCTGGATAAAATCACAGACTTAATAATCTACTTAATAATCTGGTTAAATAAGAGGTACCACATCATTATAAATTTTATTTAAAGTACATAAGGGTTATATATTATTATGACAGCTACTAAGTAGGGCAGGACCAGCTCGAATGTCACACTGATGGGGGAAAGGATGTGAATTTAACATGTGTACCAATAACACTTTGTTTTATAGCACAATAAACCACTCCCATACCTGACAAAAAATATATTTAGAAAGCTTGTGAGGAAATTATTACTCTATTTTTGTTTTACTTGGATCGCTTGTCTGTGTACTTAATAAAGGATTTTCAACTGGAAACAGACTGCCTGCTTTGCTTGGATTACTTTTGAATACTTAGTAATGCTATAGAATTATATATTTTCTATTATTATTTTTTGTTTTGTTTTGTTTTGAGTTAAGACGAGTTTAAGTTCGCTACTTCTACTACTATTGTCTGATCTGATTAATATACAGTGATTAACTAGAAATATATGGACTGAAAATCTTCCATACAGAGAAGTTTCTTACACTGTCTTGTTTTTGGACCCATTACACTTTAGTGGGTTGTTCTGAGACTTCGGGAATACCACAGAGATTACTTGTTTTTTAGATTCTTTTTTATAAGACCCATTGTTCCTACTACTATTGGGACTGTCTGGACATCTTTTTTCCACATTGCTCTCATTTCTGCCTGCAAATCCTGATATTTTATAACTTTGTGTCTCTCTGTGTATGCAGCACACTGTAGTCATTGGATGTGGTGACTATAGTGATCACTTCTTTTCATGGACCACTATATCCAGTTTACTAGCATCTATCTTTTGAACTGTTGATAATGGATGACCCCATCTGATGTACGCTTCATAATTTTCTGTGATGCTTTGTGGCTCATGTTCCCAGTGTTTTTCAGCCACATCAATACCATAATGTTGCACTATCCCCAATGCAACAAGCTTGCCACATTATTATGCCTTTCAGTATATAGTCCTTCTGCCATTAGAATGTCACAACCAGCAACAAGGTGTGAGACTGTTTCCAATTCGGTTTTACATAATGTACATTTGTCATTTGTCTGTTTCTCCCACATCTTCAATGGACTTTGTAAACCAGTATGTATGCAACCCACTGTCTTGGGCCACCAATATTAACCTTTCATCTCTTGGTTTGAATTTGCTTCTCCTTAACCATTCCTGCATTTGTTCCTGATCAACATGAGGTTCTTCCAGAAGTTTTCTATACTTGCAACTATTTTTATGCATTTTCCACATTTCTAGCATTCTGGTCCTTCACCTTATATTCTTTCATTTTTTGGCACATTTATTTGATGCCTGATTTTTATCGACTTCTGGTTTGATTTCCATTCCTGCTTGACACCGATATGCTTCTGCTAGATTAAGCAGAGAAGTCATCTTAGATTTATTCTCTTCATGTTTCAAAACTTTCACTAAGTTTGAGTCTTGTGAGGTCAGCATATATGTGTGGAGTCCCACGACTGCAGATCTATACATGTAATCAGTTTCAAGGAGGCCATCCTACCTTTGGAATGGGAATATATAATCTTGGTATGCACTGATTTTTATAAATCATTTGGAGAGCATGAAGCATCCTTCTTGTTTTCCTTTCTAATCTATCCAACATATTTTGGGGGCAGTCAATCACTCCAAAACTGTAAGTTAGGACAGGAACAGCAAATTGTTTTATAGCCTGTATTTTGTTCCTAGATGTCAATGCTATTTTCAGGATTAAAGTCTTCTAAAGTATTCCTTACTAAGTTTTATTTGCATTTGTTCATGTTTTATCATTGATCCTTCATTAATTCCTAAGTATTTATACACTCCTTCTTGCTCAAGTTCTTTTATATCATGTTTTCCTGGTGCTGCAGTTTTCCTGCTTTAAAGGTTGCCTTTGCACATTTGTCAAGATCAAGCGACATTCTTATATCATCTGAAAAAGTTTTGACAACTTGCTATACAGTTTTTCTCCCCTTCCTTTCCCTCACTCTCCTGTGTTCTTGAGGTAGAACTTTATCAGTTATTAATTTATCTGCACAGTAACATATCCTGTTTTCTTCTGTTATATCGCATGGATCTCTATGGACAGTCCTAATTATTGTGTTTATTTGTTTTATCAAACTTCTGACTTTTTGGGTTTTATTGACCTTCTGCAGTCTATTTCTTTCATTGATCTTAATATGTCTATCTATGTCTATTAAATCAAGCAACTCTTCTCTTAGCTCATTTTCTTCTAAACTGAGGGCACATTTTTTGTTTTCCATTTCCTGCTGGCATTCTATAGAAAGTTCTGTAGCATCTTCCTGTGGCACTTTCTCTTCAGTTTCATCCTGTGCCATCCGTTGCTCTGTCATATGGGAACTCACTGGCCAATCACTCCTCAACATTAACTGCATCAGAGTTTCCACAGTTTCCTGTTCTTTCACTTTCTTTCCAATTTCAAGTGAATATTTATACTGGTTTACTGTGGAAGGCTCCAAAATATCTTCATATGGCACCTGACCAATTGCTTCTCATTCCACTGGTTTCCCCTTAATTTGGATATCCATTGCTCTATTCAGCTGTGGTGCTTTCTGAACTAGATTTTCTACACTGAATCCTTCACTTTGCAGGTACTCCATAACCTTAGCTTCTATTTCTTTAACTTCTCCATTACTAATCTCCTTTTGGCATGGTGCAATGGTGCAGCAGTAGCATTGTTGCCTCACAGTAAGACGTTTTCCAGTTCAATTCTCAGCTGGAATGCCTTCTGTGTGGAGTCTGCATGTCCTCCCTGCATTTGTTTTGGGTTTCCTCCAAGTGCTCCTGTTTCCTTCCACGTTTCAAAGACATACGCCTGGAGAGTTTCTATCCAGGCCACCTCTGAAAATTGGCTTTGTTCCAAGTCAGACTTTCCCGGTAAACAAATATTAAATACATAAAATAAAATTTTGTAGTTTTCCTCTTTGTCTTTTTATTTTTTGTATTGTAAAGTTTTCCATGTTTGGATTCCTTTGCCTGTATTTCTCTTCAAATATCTTTGGTACTGATATTTTTGTATTGGTTTGTTTTGCTTTCTCCTTTGCATAAATATTACACCATATTAAATCTTTTTTTCTTTCCCATGTCCATATTTCTTCTTCAGATATTTCAAGATCTTCCTGCTTTTCCTTACTTTGGGAAGTCACTCCATGATGCTGTGACATAAACTGTTAGCCTTTCTACACCAAATCCTTGACTTCTTAGGGACTCCATAACTTCAACTTCTATTTATTTTTAATTTCTACTTTATTAATCTTCTTTTCTATATTCCCTTTTTGTAATATTATTTTTTATTGTGAAATTTCCCATATCTGGATGCCTTTGCCTGTATTTCTCTTTGTATATCTTTGGGGTTGCCTTCTTTATATTGATTAATTTGGCTGTCTCCTTTACATAAATATTGCACCACATCAAATCTCTCGTTTGTTCCCATGTCCATATTTCTTTTTTATACTTTTCAAAAATCTCTAGGTTTTGTTTATATTTTTGCACTTCCTCAGATGCTTCTTTTTCTAAACAGATCAAAGTTTCTTGATCTACATACTGTTTTTTTTGCAAATCTGTTGTACTAATGAATACAAATGTTTATTTGAAGCTTCTGCTAGTTTTCTTGTGGAAGTATTTTTATTTCCTCTAATTTCTTTCTTAATCATTTTGTATATCGTGTGTCTGGAAATTCTGAGCTTTTTGCATAATAGTATCAATGCATAATTTCTTTCTTAACCTCAATAGTCTGCTTTGCCGTCTTTATGGCTCTTCTTTGGCCTGTCAGTTTTTGTGATTTTTGTGGACTACTACTTCCTTCTACAACAGGGGGGCTATCCTCCCCTGGGCATGCCCTGGCCCCATTGTAGGAATGTTTCTGTATTTTGTGGATTCTACACTGTCATCTTTTTCAGTCCTGGTAACTACCAGACATGGGCACTTTTTATCCTGGGTTTTGTACACCCAGCTATCGCTTTTAATTTTTAACCTACTTCTGTCCATGATATATGCTATATAAATACAGTCTATATATCAGTGTCGCCTTGGTGACATTTTGTGAAAACATGGTTCACCTTGTCAAGATACTCACCAAGACTTGAGGATGAATTCAATTTCAGTTTGTACTGTAAGTTTGTAATGATACTGTAAATTCTTGCTGAAGTATTCTCAGGCCATTATTAGTAATTCTGTCTCCTCCGTGCTTTATTTGGATCCAGTTTGTGCAGTTCTTTTTCAATATAATCTAATTTGATTCCAGTATCTGGAGTTGCCTGGAAGTCACAAAGGCAGCTTGTCACACCCTTTCTGGAGCCAAAGCATTTTGCATATGATTTTGTAAATATATCTATAATCTGTTGTGTTGGAGTATATATATTTTAGAATATGCACACAATTTATCAAGTTGTATGTCTTTATTCCTTCCACATATTATGTATCTATAAAAAGGTTTCCTATATGCTCAATATCTTTATAAACATTTTCTTCAATTTTTTCTTGATCTTGTCTCACACTGTGCTTAATTTGTTTGTTCAGCTTGTTTATTTCAGTTTTCAAAACCTGTAGTTTGACCTGTCTTCCATTTCTTATGTTTTTTTGTCTCTCACCTTTATCAGGTATCTTGTTCTTATGGAAATATATCCCCTTGACCTTGTATGCTTATATTCTGATGTTAAACATTTTCTTTTTTTGTACTAAAACAATTTCTCTTTCAAATCTTTCCACAGTCCATCTGCAGTTTTTCCACTGAACACATTACTCCAGTTTTACATAGTGACTGTTTTACTTCCATATAATCTGTAATTAATCTTCTGTGTATTGGTATAGATTTCAGTCTGATGGAATTATCTAGCAACAAATTAAGCTTTATAACCCCATGATCGCTGCACATCACCTGTGGTAAAACTTGTCTTGAAGTAACAGCAATTTCTTTAGGAACACAAACAATTTTCCACTCCGTTTTTTTTTTTTTTTACAATCTGAAGCAATTGTTGTTCCTGAACATATGTTGTGAATACTTTTCTTACTAATGTTGTTGAATCAATATTATTCCAGTCAGTTTCTGGTAAATTTAAGTCCCCAGCCAATATCCTTTTTCCCTCCTGTTTTTCATACAAGAAATATATGAATTCCTCTAGGTCATCAGTACATGACTTTGGTGGTCTATACACTCCAACAATTGTTATATGTTACAGGGTTTTCTTTATTGTCACAGTTACACAGTCTATAGTGTTGGTATTATCACTGAACATGTAATAGTCACAGGTCTCATAACTATCTTTAATCCCTATCATAACAACTCCACCTGATTTTTTGTTAGAATATCTGTTACAGTAAAAACATTTATACCCTGACAGAACTGGTTTCCAGTCATTGTTCTTTAACCATGTTTCACAAACTATAACAACATCAATTTTGTGGGAACATAACAAATTTTCCAATTAAAAAAAAAATATTATTAATGCTTCTGGAATTAACAGCCATTACAGAGAGGCATCAACTGTTGCTATCTGTGGCTGTTATATTTTCGATCTGGCAAAAATCCTGCCTAGTGTTTGTCAAATATTGCAAAATACCTGCTGCAAAAATTGTCTTCCTTTATCTTGACAAAGGCATGCCATCCTGTCTGAAGACACGTGTGCCCAAAACTAGGCTTGGATGCTCCACACATTTCCATTTTTTAAAACAGGACATTTTTTTCCGTGTAAGTATTTACCCCCCCCCCCAAATATTTATTCTAGGTGACCTGACTATCCTTTCTATATGTGATTTGTGAAAAATACATTGTAACACCAGTAAGCGGGCTGTATGTTCCTTACTAACAGTCAGAGAATCCTTGTGGATGAGATCATTTGATCTTCATCACTATTAGCCTTATTAATCCCGCTGTTTTCATTGCGTATTAAATTGGGAAAGCATGCAGTTCTCATCTGTCTGCTTTTTTACACGCACAGCTTGAGCTATGTAGTCAACATCTGTCTTTCTCTTCCTTTTTCTTACAGTAATGTTCTTCAATCCTTCCATGTTCAGTTTTGATTTCTTCCTTTTCACCTGCCCCTTGCCTCTATTGTCTACTTTCTCTTTTGGAAAAATGATGCATTTTTCAGTAAACTGAAAGCTTTATGATAGAAAAATGTTATCATACCCTGTAATCTGTGTGTTACACAACAAAGCAGTGTCCTTTTCAGTATGTATTCTCTTTACTTTTCAAACATTTATGTTGCTTTTTCTTCCTTGGTATTTGTTGTGAACGTCTTTCTTTCTTTCTTTTTTTGTTTCCTTCCAAACACTCTGAATCCTCAGACTGCTGAATAATTGCATCCAGCATTCCAAAGCTGTCAGGGGCAGTGTATTGTTTCATAGGGGTTGAATGATCTTTACAGACATTAGACACATAATTTTCTAAATGTGCTTTATTTGCTCTCTGCCTGGCATATTTATCTCACCGGTCCAGTCATTAACATATGTAACAAGTGCAATCGTCATCAGTTAGTCTAGATTTACTTCTAATAATGGTAAGCAAATCATCCAAAGTCTGACACTAGGAACACATATCACCAGTGTTATCAGGTGTTACCTTTAAATATGCATAGCATTTATTATACTGTACAAGATATTTGTGCTATAGCAAATCATTAATGGCAAACTCATTTAAGGAATCCATATTCAGCATCAAGCAAGTAAAAAATATAAAAGTAAAGAATACTTAAAATCAGTAACCACAGAATTCAAAGAGAACTTAAATCAACTTCTATGAGAAAAATCACACAAGCAATATGCAACTCAATACTAAAGTAAGTAGAATAAAATTGTTGTTCTGACCATACAAGTTCTGAAAGTCAGACAAAAGTTATAATTCCTTTATGTCACTATTACTTACGGTCACACTTCTTTTTAACAGTAAAGATCAGTAAATCATAAACCAAGATAGGATTGTCTAGATAAGGTCTGTATTGTCCTCTCTGTAGTCTGTCTGAATTTATAACTGACTTGGCCCCTTGGGATGACTAGAGCTTGCCTGTCTAAAACCTATCCCTTTCTAACAATCAACCCCTTGCGATGACTAGAGCTTGCCTGTCTAACACCTATCCCTTTCTAACAATCAACAATGAAAATTAAAGGTAAAACAACAAAATATAAATCAGAGTAAATCTTCTTGTCTACAATCTAGCCATTTCTTCCTACAAACAGTGAAAAACAGTGGTAAAAAATAAAATATAAATTCAAATAAAACTTCTCTTACCAGTCAACTCCACAGTAAATCACAAATCAAGGTAAGATTGTTTAGATAAACTCTGGATTTTCTGACCATGTATAAATGCACTTGTTCTGAATTTACCTTCCTGATTTTCTAAATGTATACTTATCTTACCAACTAATGATAAGATGACCAATTTTCGAACATTTTAGACATAAAAGACCATTTGAATAGCTCTCCTAATCCATATGACAACTGAGCAGCTAGCAGGGTCAGTCATTTTTATTAGAGATGGTAGGTATATACTAGGTCATCCACCAGATTGTTGGTACAAGTGCCCCAAATCTGCATTAGTAAATCTATGATCATTTAATAGTAATACACTGGCCTTATTTGCAAGTAGAAATGTGCACACTGTAGTGATAATACCTAAAAATTTCAACAGACAAAGAAAAGTCCTTACCATTTAACCATGTGCAGTAGGATGGAGTAGGGTAAGCCCTCTACCCAAAACAGCCATTTGCTAGGAATGACAAATTCACTGATTTTTGTGTTTTCATGGTAGCATTTCCCTTGGATATACCCATGCAGGGAATGTGCCCCATCCATCTCTTTACTTAATATGTTCATATCTGAGGACCCTTGTGGAAAGGCAGATTTCTTCTGCATAGACTTCTTTTTAAGTAACTGCTTTTCACAATTAATTGGATTTGGACAGTTGGAACAGTGGTTGTCCCAGCCATTTTATATATATATATATATATATATATATATATATATATATATATATATATATATATATATATATATATATATATATATATATATATATATGTATATAAAACTCCCAATCCCTTAAACACTGAGGTGAGATAAATCAATGAGGTCCTAGTTACTGTGTGATGTACCTAAAATTTCTTTGCAAAGTACATATATTCAGATCCAGATTACACACAGCTCTTTGATAGAGATGCTTATTAAACAAGTATAACATTGAGCAATCTAGCAATCAAATTTTAATTATTGATACTGAAAAGTAAACAACTCAGTTTCTAACCTTCTTTTCTTGTCTGCTGTAATCTGGGTCTTGGGTTTGAAAACATGAGCTTCTTCTACACCACGTTACAGGCCGGATTACTATTCTTTCATCAGTCTCATTGGACAAGCAAACATTAGCTAATAGTAGAGGTAAGAAAACATACATATTCAAAAATTGATATCCTGTATGTAACAGACACCAAAAACAATTTCTTTCTTCCTATAGTGCTAACATTCAAAATGTCACATGCAATATTTTGTAAGGTGTTATCCTTAATGTTGCAAAATGTCAGCAAACCAGCTTTTTTCTTTTGCTTAAACAAACTTTATCAAATAGTTAACAATCAAAAATGAATAAAATCAAGTAATCCAATGAAAACAGATAGCAGTCATCAAGCAGACATAATTGTTCTGCCAATAACCAAACAATTAATGGAAATAGCACTAACTTGCATAGACAAATGTGCAACATCCTATATTGCATTCCAGGAGTTGTTAAAAAAGCTCTTAACAACTTTGAATATTGGGGAGGGGGTCAATAATACATGACAATGTTGTGGGTTATGGGACACTTCACAATGGCTTGTGAACCTCTCCAATAATGAATCTAAAGGGGGAAGATGAAAAAGTACCTAAGTAGATGTTAGGTCACAGTGAGTTAGTTAGCTAGTATGAGGGGGAGTTCGATCACAGTGAGTTAGTTAGCTAATAAAAAGTCTTTCGGCTTTTCCCGGTTAGGGTTCGCCACAGTCTGCTAATGACTGGCACTGAATTTTTACAGTGCTGAGTTGCCAGCCCGATGCCCAACCTTCAAAGAAAGCACCTACCTGCATGTCTTTACCATCACTCGCCCGCGGGGAGGACATGCAAACTCCGCACAATACGAGGGGAATAATGAGTCGCTGAAACTGAACACTGTTTGTAGTTGTGAGCTTACAAAAAAGGGCATTTATATGGGGGTACAGTCAACAAGCAGCTAAACAGGATTTGTACCTTAGCAAAGGACTACTAGCCTTATTTTGTAGATTAGGACCTCCTACAGATACCTCTGGATATATTGTAAATGTTTTAGTATGAAAATGGTGCCAGGCATATCAGTCTGTTGCAGGCATAGCCACCCCTCAGTTGTCCCTGATTTCACAGAGTATCTCTAAATTTGTCTCATATTTCTGCCCTGTCCCTCATAAAACCTTTTATTTTCCTGGTAAATCAGTAAGGATCACAGTCGGTCAAAAATGTCAGATATTACAGTTTCATATTATTCAGAAAATGTGAATGCAAAATGTTTAGTTATATTACCTTTCTCATGTGAATTAGAATAACATTTAAAATACAAATTATCTTGATTTTGAACTTTTGTCTACCAATTTTTGTCCAGAATTTATGTTGTCATGAACCATGAAACTAATCTCTCTCTCTTTCTTTCATAAAACAAATATCTCTGTTATATTCAACAAACCACCTTAAAGAAAAATATATCCCCTCTCTCTGTCTCTTGAGTAGAGGACTTAAAACAGTGGCCACTTACTGATGCTTTATGCAGCGAGTCCAGATTGCAAAATCAGAGGAAATACTTCTACTGAAAAAAAATTGTATCTGTAATTGCTAGGCATTGCCAAATACCACTATCCTATCCTAATGAGCAAGCTAAAGTTTGGTTTAAATAAATACTGTATATGGCTGGGTTTGGTCGTGCATCTGCAGTATGCACCTGTGACCCTCGTGTTTTACATCATAGAGTCACTACATATTCCTGACCTAGTTAGTCACCTGTGTAGAAAGGGATATGTATGGCACATTTAAATGCTTTAGGTTGTTTTTGCTTAAGTAAAAAAAAAAAAAAAATATTGTGGAGCTTTTCTCCACTGAAAATGGACTCACTTCATCCCAATAGACCATCCTGGTAAACAAATGTAAATAAATAAATGAATGTCAGAAGCTGTTAGCACAGCACACAGCCTGATAGAATTGAGTTAGCAGTACTGTATGTAACAATTTGGAAAAAAATTCAAATAGCTAGACTGATCAGTATACTGACTGGACAACCGTGCACTCCCCCGCAGCTGCTGGTCCCAGGAGACTTTGAAAACACTTTCTTCCTTTCGTTCTGTAGAACAAAAATTCTAAAATACACACCCAATATCTTGTAAGGCTTTATCCTTAAAGTTGAAAAATGTCAGTAAACCAACTTTGTTTTGCTTAAACAAACTTATTAATCATATAGTTAGCAATTAAAATGAAGGCAATCAAACAAGCCCATATTTTAATCCACCAGGCATAATAACTGCTGCAACAAGTGAAATTAAAAGAAACAAATGTCACTTTCCATGGTTCCAAACAACATGCCTGGTGGTTTCTTACAAGAATCAAGGAAATGCTAATTGAATTCCTAGAATAGATGTTAAAATATCAAGTGGGCATACATATCAATGGCTTCTTGCAGCAGTTTGTAATGGTACCATTTTACAAAAGGTAGACTCGTATCAGAGCCATGCAATTTTTGACCCATCTGGTATAAAATCATGAAAAGCATCATACTGGAACTTATCCAAAAGTAAGACCAAAAATGACAAAGGGGTCCCACTTTGTTAAATATGGGATAGTCTGGATATCTGGCTTTCTGCTATGGCCTGTAAACAGTGATAACATGTTTTATATTTTATGTAATGTCTTTCTGTTTGTACCTTGGAGCTTTTCTCCCCAGGCCTCCACTGAAAATGGACACGTATCTAGTTAGACTATCCCGATCAATAAATAAATAAATAAAATCTAGCTTTTTGAAGCTTGTGGCATTTTTGAAATTCATAACAGCATCACTTGATTGGGGGCTGACAATACAAATTAGTCATCTTGTCCTGTCTAAGAAATTTGGCTCTATTCCACGTAAGAGAACAATCAATAAATTAAATATATTAAATTCTAATCCCTATGTGATTCTGTGGTTAAAACACTGGTGAAGTAACAGGGTACAAATTACTGGGAGAGGTTAACCACTATGTCCCAATGTGTGCTAAGAGTAGTATGCGGCTCTGTACTGTATTAATTTCATTTTAGAATATTCTTCTCAAATACAAAAGTAGAAATAGGGCTGTGGATAACTAAATGTGTAAAGTGGGCAATATAATTAACCTTTCATCAGGTCTGATGGAGTTTAGAATCTTGCTTTCCATAATTATTCTTCTAAACCATACAGTAACTACTATAGTTTTAAATGGTGATCAGTTTCATAAAAATCATAACAGAATGTGATTGTTTCATAAGGTTTGGGTAAATAACACTATGGGGCTCACTTTGGGGGTCCTCGGTTACCCCTAGCTGAAACATTCTTACTCTTCATTGTACAGTATTTCTTTTCAACTCTGGTATTTGGTGTGGTTTTAAGCTAACCTTTTCAACTGATCTAGTCTAATTACAGTGATGAATCAAATTTGTTATTCCATGCTCTTCTAAACCCACTTCCTTGTTCTTTAACAGAAATACTTTGATTTATTGTTTCTGATTCTCCTTTTGTGGCTTATACAGTATATCATCCATCTGAACTACAGTTTATAAAGGCTTGTCTTCTTTTTTTACCAAATTCGCTAACTTCTGATACTAAACTAACTACCAGCATTTGTAGTACCTCCCATGGTTTCAAAATATTGATATGATATTTTTGTTTTGGTCTTTCCTTACCTGTTTGTCTACCTCTGTTGATCACGTCTTTTACTTTCTCTGTTATTTCAAATGGGCAGTGCCAAATTCTTGTTCTCTGCTGATGGAACCAAAACCATCACCTGGTCTTCATCTTTATATTCCCTGCTCCTTGCATTTCTATTCTCCACCCCTTGCTGGGTGACTTGAGCTCTTGCCGTATTTTCCTGTACTATTGATATCACTACATTTAGCCTGTCTTGCGAACTGGTGTAGTATTGTTAGATACCTTTAGCTGGGGTTTCCACTTTGTCTCAAGCATGTTTGGCGATATGTGATAGTCCCCGACGGTGCTGGACAGATAATAATTCAAAAGGCTGGACCTGGCTGAGGCCTGGGATACTTCCCTAAAAACAAATAGGAGATAAGATGCTAACTGGTCCCAGTTTTCCCATGTACCTCAATGACATTTGTTAACATCGGTTTTAGCATTCATTTTAACATGTTCTACCAGTCCGCCCATGTGACCATCTGACCTTGGTACACTAAGGTTTTTACTCACCTGAACTTAATGCAGTAACATGGCTGGGGCATTATTCCAGACATAAAACAACTTTCTTGATTAATTAGTACTTCCTTTGGTATCCATACCCTAAAAAATAATAAGACCTGCTCCTTGTTTTTAGACTAAGCATTACATTTACATCTAATGTATTTAATTTAATTGTTTGTTTTACTCATATGTGTGTATATATATATATATATATATATATATATATATATATATATATATATGGGTTTACTTTAGAAGCTCGAAATCCTGAAATATTGAATTTCAGAATGTTGTGCCCATAAAATGAAAACCTGAAAAGCACGAAAACCCAGAAGCACGAAATTCAAAATCTCACATATCGGAAATGTTGAATTAGTGCTTCTGGTGTTTCACTGCGGTTATGGATTCAGGTAAGTGTTTATGTTTTAAGGGTTTTGGGTAGGGACTGCAGTGTGTGTTAGTGTGTTTTGTTACTGTGATGTGTGTGTGCGAGGGGAATGTAGCATGTGTGGTAGTGTTTTGTGTGTTTGTGTATATAATGCAACCTTGGAGTTAGAATATTTAAGTAGGGGGTGTGAGGCCCCTCACATGGGGGTGCAGGACTATTTGCCCCCCTGCTTTTATGTAGGACTGTGTGTGTTTGTGTGTGGGGAGGAAGGTGTGTGTATGTGTATGTGTATACAAGAAGCACTAGTTCAGCATCTGTGATATGCAAGATTTTGTATTTCGTGCTTCTGGGTTTTCATGCTTTTTAGGTTTCCACTTTATGGGCTCGAAATTCTGAAATTCGATATTTCAGGATTTTGAGCTTCTAAAGTGAATCCATATATACACATATATACATATATATATATATATATATATATATATATATATATATATATATATATATATATATATATATATATATATATATATATGTCTACTTTTATTTGTTGAAATTACGTTTCTTTGACAAACAAAAGTATGACCTCAGTTAAGCGAAAGTGCACTTAAATAAAAGTGCACTTTCGCGAATTCCGGTTCACCGAACCAAAAGAAAAAGAAAAACAGCACACTACAAAAGGTGCAGCCCCACACCCCCACTAGTTTATATATACTAACTCCGAGATCACACTACAAACAGGTAGATTCCTTTATCCCCACTGTAGCATGCTTTAATGTGGAAGTGTGCTGTTTTTATTTTTATTTTTATTCCCGGTTCGGTGAACCAGAATTCACGAAAGTGCACTTTTGTTTAAGTGCACTTTAGCTTAACTAAGGTCGTACTTTTGTTTGTTTTAAGAAACGTAATTTCAACAAATAAAAGTATATATATATATATATATATATATATATATATATATATATGTGGGTATATGGGTCTACTGCTTTCGGTTGAATTACATTTGGTCGAAAATGATTCCAGGCAGCCCACTTCACCGAAAATGCATTTCACTGAAAGCTCATTTGGTCGAATTCCATTTGATCGAAAATGGAATATAGCCCCTGCCCCACTGCAGTGTGACCCTGGAGTGAAAATATAAAGTAAGGGGGTTGTGCACATAATTGCAGTGTATGCACTATTATTTACATGTGTATCCATTAAAAATTCATTGAAACATATGACGTCAGTAAAAAACTACTTGCAAAATGTGGAGGGGTGTGCCCACTACACCCCCCCAACTTTAACTTTATATTCTCACTCCAGGGTCACACTGCAGCGGGCAGGGGCTATATTCCATTTTCGACCAAACGGAATTCGACCAAATGAGCTTTCAATCAAATGAGTTTTCAATGAAGTGGGCTGCCTGAAATCATTTTCTACCAAATGTAATTCGACCAAAAGCAGTAGATCCATATATATATATATAAGTATGTGTATATTACTATCAAAACATACTTACACAGAAACACATTACATAACTGCAAATGCATCACTAACACAAAAGATTGCAAACATAATCTAGCTAACGCCAGTAAGAAAATGAAACCAAACACTCTAATTTTGTGATTAGTGTCACAAATAAATAAACCAATGAAAAAAAGAAATACTAAAAAGCAGACCACTAAGTTGCAAACATACAATGTGTGCTAAGTGACGCTGTTAGGGAAAAGATGCTCAGCACACTAATGTATAGGGATGGGAGTTAAGGGCAGGGGTAAAGTTAAGGTTAGCATGTATGAAAAAATTAGGGCAGGGGTCTTTGCTCCATGCACTACTTTAGTTGTGCGAGATAACCCTGACCCTAACAGTACCTTGCTCTTAAGCCCAAGTCTACATATCAGTGTACTAAACACTGTTTCGTTAACAATACCACTAAACAAGACCCCCATATGCTCTGTATGGAGTGTGACATGCTACTTTGCATTTGTACTGACCGTGTACTGTATGTTATGATTTTTGCCAGTCTGTGTTTATGCTTCCAGACTGAGCTTGAAATGCATCCTTGTGGACACCATAAATACATGAGTAAAATTATATGTTGGGGAAGAAAGCTGGGGTGCTTTAACTGACCTTAAAAAAGCAAATGAAAATGAACTTTGTTGCAAAGCATTTAACATGAGAGCTAAACGTCTTACAGAATCTGAAAGTCTGGGCATTCCGGTTGTCATTGTAGGATGTGGGCCATGTACCCACCTAGTCCACGTATACCTGAGCTAACAGTTTTACTGAAATGCTGCTTAGAGGGGTTAGAAAGCTGCTAAGGAGAAAAACAGATCTCATTCCTAATAATATTTCATCTTTGCTAGTAAGAGTGTACATCAAATGCCATAACTTCTTTGTTTGCATTGCATCAATTGTCAATCAGTGTAATATTTGTGAAAACATGTTTATATTTTCTGAGCTTCTTTATGCAGAAATTCTTGAAGGTAATGAAGTGTTGCCTGTTGCATTAAAGTAATAGAATTTCATGTTTAGAAATACAGAATTGGTGAAGCACCATGATCCGCATCTTCCTTACATAATGGATAAACAACGGGTCATACTTGACAGTTTTATATAGCCTTTACTGCCGACCATGTTATGTCCTTATGATGGAAAAAAATTCTAGGATGCCTTCCCTAAATGTGTTCAATATGTATGTTATGCGTTACTAAGTCTACTGTTCTATTTGCCCATGTTTCTTTTCTCTGAGCATCTAGTCTGTTATACCAGAGCTGTGAATTTACAGGTCATGTGTGTACTGCTGTTCATACTTTTAAAGCTTTTTCCCTTTCTCTGCAGTCATGTGACTGTAGAATTAGTATATGTAAATAAAGAGAATGTTCCAGTCATTATCTCCCCATGGAGGTGTGCAGGAGGTTGTCTTCCCTGCAAAACAATGTTTTCCTTTTTTGGAGGAGGATTTCTCCACACTTTTTTTTGTGATTTCGCAGCTGACAGGTAGTGAAACACTCTAGAAATGCAGACATTACTTCAGATGAAGCCTTAGCAGTTTTCTCTCGATCTTAACATCTTGTTTTGCATTGGTGAGGTGTCTTCTTTTGTGCTGCAGAACTCAGACTGGCTCACTTCCTGTTGTCTTACATTGTTTACATATGGCTCATCTGATGAAACATTAAACTAACGTCCCATGTCCATCTGTCTGAGGTGATGGAATTTCAGTGGGATGATGTAGAAGTTTTCATGGCACTTACTGAAAAGAGTAAGGGGGATTTCCCTGTTGCAATGGCTAAAGTTCCTATACTCAGTATAAATAGTTCCCCTGAAAATAGGCCACTGGCCTAGATGGTCTAATTCACACAGCAAAGCATAAATAACTAATATTAAAATAAATATATTATTTCCTGGTCTCTATTCTCTTTTGTTGCTACTGTGACTAACCAGATGACATTTGCTTTCTCGAGTTTCAGCTTTCCAGATGCATTATTTAAATATTTTTGCATTTAAGCACTCGTGTTTTAGATCAATCTTCTAATTCTGTTAATTATTTTTACAGTTTGTCTATTTGTCTATATTTTCTTGTGTATCATCAACAAAAGCAGGCTTTTCCATCCATTCATGTTAGAATGTCACATATGAACTGGAAATTACTGACTCCCGGTGCTGTCCCTGAGGTATATTGCATATAACATGCTGAAGGGATAGATTCCTGTCCCAGAGACTTCCCATAGTCTGGAACAAATTACCTAACTATATCAAACAAAGCTCCTCATTAGTACTCTTCAAGAAAATCTTAATGATTGGATGGGAAATAGGAAATTCACCCTGGGGACCACTTCTGTGACTCTGCTCGACAGGGGCACAGGAAAATAATTTTCTTGGGTGGCGAAAGCCAGGGTACCTTTTTGGCTAGGCTTATATAGGCCCTAGGGCCAATAACCTAGTACCTACCTATGAAACACTCAGTGCGATCAATGGAAGAGAAAAGAGTTAATCCAGGTAGCACAAGGGCCATAATATGGAGTTTGATCACTTAGTTAATGTTTTAACAATGCTACCATCCCTGGATTCACATCAAATTAAAAGCACTAACCTCTCATATGGTCTGGCAGCAGGTACAGAGGATTAAGGTTATGCACTGTAGTCCTTGTGACACAGAGTTCAATTCACTGAGCAGTTATTTGCCTACTGTGGCCCTGTATGTCCAACGTTCACCTGCAGTCACCTCACCCATTTTGTGTATCTGCACTGCACAGCCTCGGTCTTTCTTTTCTCCTTTATGTAACCATGCAGTGTTTTATCTCATTGTTTGACTGAATTAGCTCTCCTTTCTTTAGCCTGTGCCTTTGAGTTTTATGTGTTTCCTTCTTCCTTCTGCTTTAACTGGTTGTGTTGCTTGTTCTTTTCTGTTTCCTTATTTTTTTCTGGAATGTTCTGTGCTTCCCTTTTGCTACAGCCTGAATTAAAAGCTATGCTACATCATGACTAGAACTGCTCACAGATAAACAACCTCTTCTCTCATTTCAAAAAAGTGATAGATGGCAGCACGTGTGACAGGGGAAAGCCTCAGTACTCCACGTAGCCAAATTTGATTAAGGCAGAGAGCACATGCTTCTGTGCCACCTCCCAGATATACTACCAGATCAACACATGGCCTTCCCCAGACAGACCACAGGCTTCTGTGCCATCTCCCAGATATACTATCAGATCAACACATGGCATTCCCCAGACAGACCACAGGCTTCTGTGCCATCTCCCAGATATACTACCAGATCAACCCATGGCCTTCCCCAGACAGACCACAGGCTTCTGTGCCACCTCCCAGATACTCTACCAGATCAACACATGGCCTTCCCCAGACAGACCACAGGCTTCTGTGCCATCTCCCAGATATACTACCAGATCAACACATGGCATTCCCCAGACAGACCACAGGCTTCTGTGCCATCTCTGGGATACACTACCAGAGCAACAGATGGCCTTCTCCAGACAGAGCACAGGCTTCTGTGCCATCTCTGGGATACACTACCAGAGCAACAGATGGCCTTCTCCAGAAAGAGCACAGGCTTTTGTGCCATCTCCCAGATACTCTATCAGATCAACCCATGGCCTTATCCAGAGAGAGCACAGGCTTCTGTCTCATCTCCCAGACACACTACCAGAACAACATGCAGCCTTGTCCAGACAGAGTACAGGTTTCTGTGCCTCTCCCAGATATACTACCAGATCAACACATGGCCTTCTCCAGACAGAGTGCATGCTTTTGTGCCATCTCTCAGATATACAATCAGATCAACAAGTGCCCTTCTCCAGACAGAGCACAGGCTTCTGTGCCCTCTCCCAGTTACTCTACAAGATCAACCCATGGCCTTATCCAAACAGAGCACAGGCTTCTGTGTTATCTGCCAGATACACTACTAGAACAACATGTAGACTTCTCCATACAGAGGACATGCTTCTGTGCCATCTCCCAGATATACTACCAGATCAATGCCTGGCCTTCTCCAGACAGAGCACATGCTTTTGTGCAATCTCTCAGATATACAACCAGATCAATGCATGGCCTTCTCCAGACAGAGAACATGCTCCTGTGGCATCTCCCAGATACACTACCAGATCAAAATGTGGCCTTCTCCAGGCAGAGCACAGACTTCTGTGCTATCTCCCAGGTATACTACCAAATCAGCATGCAGCCTTCTCCAGACAGAGCATGGGCTTCTGTGCCATCTCCCAGATATACTACCAAATCAATGCCTGGCTTTCTCCAGACAGAGGACATGCTTCTGTGCCATCTCCCAAATGTAATACCAGATCAATACATGGCCCTCTCTAGATATTGCAAAGGCTTCTGTGCCATCTCCCAGACACACTACCAGATCAAGACATGGTCTTCTCCAGAGAGAGCATATACTTCTTTGCCATCTCCCAGATATTCTACCAGATCAGCATGTGGTCTTCTCTAGACAGAGCACATGTATCTGTGCCATCTCCCAGATTTATTTATTTACATTTGATTACCGGGAATGTCCGACTGGAGCGAGGTCCATTTACAGTGGAGGCCTGGGGAGAAAAGCTCCACATCTAACAAGTACAATGGTTGATATATATATATATATATATATATATATATATAAAAAGTACATCTAATACAATGCAATACAATGCAATACAATACAATAAAAATATATAACAAAGTATAAATGATACAATGCAGTCATACAGGTATATACAGTAGTTTGTTCTATGTAAGCTAATGCTAGCATGGTTTACTCATAGTTAGCTTTGGGTGGGAGTGTTTGGGAGAGAAAAATGCTCACTATCAACTTATGCAATGAAGGAGATAACTCACAAGAACATAATATGCAGAATACATAATGGTTATGTGTAGAAGTTGTTGCATTAGTGTTTTTCGTACAATATTGTAGGGATAGAAGTGAGTGAAGAAAAGGGGATAGTGAGAGTGGGGAGAAGAGGAGAATATCTAACAGATCAGTGCAAGGCCTTCCGCAGACAGAGCACAGACTTCTGGGAAATCTCCCAGATCCACTACCAGATCAGCATCTGGTTTTCTTGCATCTAATGTGCTATAAATTTAGTCATTGTTTATAATGTGTTGTGGCTCATATATCCAATACTTCTCAGCTTCTTCAATATTACAATGTTTGTGCAATCCCCTAAGCAACAGTCTTGCCACATTATTATACATTTCAGTATACAGTCCTTCTGCCATTTGTGTATCACACCCAGGAACAAGATGTGAAACTGTTTCTAGTTGGTGGTGCAGTGGTGCAGCGGTTAACACTGTCAACTCACACCAAGATGTTCTCCATTTTCAGTCTCAGCTGGGTGCCTTCTTGTGTGGAAACTGTATATCCTCCCTGCATTAATGTGGGTTTCATCTGGGTACTGCTGTTTCATCCCACACTCCAAAGACATGCATCTGGAGCATTTCTCCCTGGGCCTGTACTGAAAATTGGCTCTGTCCTAGTCAGACTTTCCCAGTCAACAAATGTTAAATAAATAAAATAGTACTATTTTACAGAACCTGCATTTATCTGTTTCTTCCACATGTTCAATGGACTTTGTAAACCAACGTGTACATAGAGCACTATCCTGGGCCACCAATATTAGCCTTTCGTCTTTTGGCTTAAATTCGTCTGTCCTTAACTATTCCTGTATTAGAGCCTGATCGACATGAAGCTATTACAGGTGTCTTTTGTACTTACAACATGTATTATGTCTTTTCCATGTTTCTTGCCTTCTCAACTGATCCTTCTCCTTATATTATTTCTTTTGCTTTTTGGCACACGTAGTTGCTTGCTGCCTGATTTTTGTCTACTTCTGGTTTGATTTCTATTCTCACTCGACACAGATATGCTTCTGCTAAACTAAGCAGGGAAGTCATCTTAAACTTCTTCTCCTCATGTTTCAAAACTTTCACTGTGTGTGGATCTGGTGAAGGCAGCAGATATGTATGCAGATCTATACATGTAATCAATTGCGAGGAGGACCATACCAGCTTCAGAATGAGGAATATATAGTCTGGGTATAAACTGATTTGTATATATCATTTGATAAGCATGAAGCATTTCTCTTGTTTTCCTGTTCAAGTGATCCAATACCTTTTGGGGCCAATCAATCACCCCCCCCCAAAAAAAACTGAGGTAGAATATTTTATTTATTTATTTATTTGTTTACTGGGAAAGTCCAACTTGGAACAAAGCCAATTTTCAGTGGATGTGATGCAAGTCTTTGTAATGGAATAGGAATAGCAAATTGGTTTATATCTTGGACTTTGTTCCTAGATATCAGGGCTGTTTGTTTTCAGTATTAATTTTAGTTATCTAAAATGTTCCTTACTGAGTTTTGCATGTATTTATTCATCTTTTATTGCTGATCCTTCATCAATTCCAATATATTTATATATTAACTCCTGCTCACATTCTTTTATATCACATTCCTGATCCAGATTAATATTTTCTTGGTGCTGTAGTTTTCCTGCTTTAAATCTTGCTTTTGCACATTTATCAAGACTAAATGACATTCGTGTATCATTTGAGAAGGTTTTAACCACTTGCAGTTGTGCTTTCAGCTCCTCATCTGATAAACTATACAGTTTTGAATCATCCACAAAAAAAGAAGATAAATCTTTATACTTGGTTGTTTTTGGAGAGCCAAATTGTAACCATGACCTAATCTGTTACAACTTAATAGGTTAAGGGGAAGGCAAAGAGCAACAGTGACAAAGAGTACCCTGGAATACCCCGTTGTGAATTTTTATCCCTAGGATAATAATTTATTCTTTATCATGGCTTGGCTGCAAAGTAGTTTGCTACTGTTGAATGGTCACTGTCATGTAATCAATCAGTGTAGAGTGTATGTTATACATCTGTACATTCCATTATCCGTGAATAAGAGATGCTGTCAAATGCTTTTTTGTAATCTATCCATGCCATACTTAGCTTCTTCCCCTTTTTGCAATTCTCCATTATGACAATACTTAACAACAAATGATCCTTTGTTCCATATGACTTTCTTTTGTTATCCTGTTATTTTATTGCCATGATTGAATATTCTTCTGAATGATTATAAACTCTGTCAGCATCAATTCTACATCATCTGAAGGCAAGTTATTGGTCTATAATTTTTAGGATAGCTTGCATGTTCGCTCTTAAGGAAGAATATAATTTTTCCTATAGTTAAACAGGTTGGGGTTCTATTTGGGATGCACATATAAGTAGATCTTACTCAGGACTACATCTTCGTGTATGGATGTTCATACTTACTGAATCAGAGCCTGTGATTTTCCAGTTAGGAAATTAGCTTTTCTTAGTTTTGTTTCAGTTTGTCTAGCCATTACTTCATCTAATTTCTTATCCTGTACATTTGCCCCAGGATTCAGGAAAGTGTTTTTTTTCTGTGCCAGAATAGTGCAGCAGCTTCTGCATGGAATATGGTCACTGAGCAATTCAGTAAACAAGGCTGGGGGCATGCACAAGCCTGCCAGCACTATTCTGGCATGGATACCACTGAATAATGCTAATTACTTAATTTGCTGGTGAAAACCATGCAAATGAGGTAAACTAGTGATTCAATAAGCAGGCAGACATCCATGTCAGAGCAGTGTCCGTTGAAGAAATGTATTTGGTTACTGACCGTGTACATTTCTGCAAAAATCAGAACACGGGCATGACATCTCAAAATAAAGCATGTATTATGATCATTAGGCATGCCAATGGCTAAAAATATGGCCATTGGCATGGAAAAGACTTGCAAAATTATAAAAATCAAAGTTTATTTTTTGGGCCGATTTCAGCATTTTAAGCGTAGTGCAGTGGCGCACAAATGAGATTGTGCAGAAAATTTAAAAAATTGTGAAAAGACAATTTTAAGTGAAATCTGCATTTTTCCATTATCGTGAATATCATGCAGAATCAGAACAAGAACAGGTAACACTGGTTGCTAAGGAGACAGGCTGTGGTGTAAACACTGGTTGCTAAGGAGACAGGCTCTGGTGTAAACACTGGTTGTTAAGGAGACAGGCTCTGGTGTAAACACTGGTTGTTAAGGAGACAGGCTCTGGTGTAAACACTGGTTGCTAAGGAGAAAGGCTCTGGTGAAGTGGTGTAACAAGGGACTAAGGCAGTGGGGTATGCAAATGAGCAAATTTTACTGAATACCAAAATGGGAGACCATTGTCTGGATACACCTAACCATGTAGGAGCTATAAGGCAGTGCTGTAAGCAGGAGAAGCAGCTGACATGAAAAGGGGGTGTGTCATGCTTGGTGTAAGCACATTGGAGCTCCACGGCTTCCATTTGAGCTTAGCTAAGCACAGCTAAGCAAGGGTGTGTGTCTGAGGTTCTATTTACTTATTCCATGAAATGAGGAGCACGTTTGCATGCAGGGCAGGGCTATTTCTGTTTAAAAGTATTTGCTTCAGCTAAACGGGTTTGCATGGTGTACACCAGGTCTTAAAAAAAAAAAAACCCGGAAATAGCAGAACTGTTTACATTTGGGCAGTGGGTTTTCACGGCATGCTGTGGGGCTTAAAAGGGGCGGGAATGGGAAGGGAAATAAAATGGGAAATAGAATAAAAGCAGTCAAGTGCAAATAATATAGCTGGCAGTTAGAATGTAGCATAGTCAGCCAATCATACAGACACATCTGCAGCACAGCAGTATAAACTGTGCAAAGAGCTTTCAGTCTGTTTTTCCCACAAACTCTGCACCATTGGTGTACACCCGCGGGGGAATTTGAACTGACAAAATTTTAGGGGCTGCTGTTGCTTTGATACGTCAGTACGTGCTAGAGTCTGAGGGTGGTGAGGAGGATAATGCTGACAACTAACTCAGACTGAGGAGGAGGAGAAGAATGTTTAGACTCAGGGTAACCTACTATGGGCTACATGATCCGGAGATAGTATAGTGCTACAGGGTGGACAGGGACATACTTCAGCAACTCATTGAGCTGTACCAGCCTCACCTCAGACCCAGAACCAACAGAGGGGAACCCATCCCAATGGATACCAAGGTATGTGTAGCCTTGCAAATACTAGCTACAGGTACCTTCCAAAGACATACTGAGGGCATCATGGGGGTCTCACAGGCATCTGCATCCAGGGTACTCCACCAGTTCCTGGATGCCATGCTACCACATGCTGGTGAACACATTTACTTCCCCAGCACCCATGAGGGGAGGAACAGCAATATGTGTCTCTTCCACCATGTAGCAGACTACACGGAGGTAGTGGGTGCATAGACTAAATGCACATCAACATCAAAGCACCACCCGGTGAACAGGGTAGGGTCTACGTAAACCGCAAAGGCTTTCACTCTATGAACTGCCAGGTCATGTCCAATGCCCAGGTCATTGTCATTAATGTGTATGCTGGCAGCCCTGGAAGCTATCATGACTCCCACATCTGGCATTCCTCACAGCTGTACCAGGGATTTGCCAGGGGGGACATCCTGTGAAGCCATCTGGTGGGGTATGCTGGCTATGCACTGCAGCCGTGGATGATGGCACCCATCATAAATGCACACACACCCACTCAAGAATGCCATAATGAGGCACACACAAACCAGGATCATTGTAGAGTGTGTGTTTGGGATGCTCAAGGCATGGTTCTGCTGCCTTGACCTATCTGGTGGAGCCCTGCAGTACTCTCCAGCCACATGTGCACACATGTTCATAGTAAGTGCCATGCTATACAATATGATCCTGTGGAAACAGTTGCAGCAGGAACAGCATGGGGAAGGGCCAAACAGCTCCCCACCATTGCCAAGGTCCCCACAGGCACAGAGAGACTTGGAGGAGGAACTCCTTGAGCCAGCTCCTGTAGGCAGATGGAGGCATGCCCAGTATGCCCTGGCCTTGGCAAAGAGGCAACGCATAGCACACACTCTAACACTGTAGGGACCCAGGGACTGATACCTGTCTCCAACTTACGCACACAGTAAAATGGATGGACACATATCACACTACCTGTACTTTACCATGTGTAGGCAGTGTACTGCATGCATCCAACTATGGTATCGCTGCATGCATGCAAGGGAATGGGGTGGCTTACTTGGACAGCAGCAGACAACTGACAGCTATATGGGACACAAGGAAATGTTTGCCCAATACTGGCTTCTACACACTATGCAGTAGTACCCAAGGTGACAAATCCCACTGCAGTATATGTGGGGGGGGGGTAGCTAACTGGGGGGTCATAGGTCACAGCATAGATGTCAGTGTGGGGGTCCTATACTCACCTGTCAGCCTCACCCAGCAAGTCAGCTATAGAAAGCCATAATGAAATGTCTGGCAAAGGCCCACAAATGGTGACAATGATGAGATATCCCCTACAGACTACCACAGTAATAGCACAGCAGGTCATGCAGTTGCAATAAGGCTCTGAAGGGTAAGAAGTCTGAAACTCAAATGTATGCCATTACAATCTGACCTGTGGTCTTACGTGATATGCCACTAGTCTCCAAGACAGGGCACAATACTATGCTAAATGGAACCAAAATGTAAAGGACATATCAGCACAGTCTGTGCAAATGTGTACAGTTGACATGTGTGTTCCCGGCCACACCCATATTCCCATAGAAATGCAGTAACATGTATGTTTGTAGGGGAAGTAGCAGCATAGACATGCAGTAACATGTATGTTTGTAGGGAAGTAGAAGCAGAGCACACATTGCCAGGCTGTCCCAAATAACATGATAACTTGTTGCATGTCCACAATATGCAGGGGTCAATGAGCTATGTATATGTGCGGTTAATACTGTCAGGATATGGCCAGCACTTATTATCGGCTGTTGTTTCATAGTGACCTAGGTACAGTACTGTGGTTGACATGGCCATGTTCTGAGAACTGCAGTGCCAACTATTCTGCATGTTAGCTACACCTACGATAGGAGCTGTACACACTGTCCAGATGTCAACATCTGTTTATGCAGGAAAGCTGTACAGGTCATGGGCAGGGGGCCACACATATGGACAGTACACAGCTTGGAGTAACCTACACTGTGCCTACCATACCTCTCAACTGTACAGACCTATTGCAGAATGTCCAGAGGTTGGCATCATATTTGTGGTCTGTATACAATGAAATAGTAGTTGCCTGACAATTCACTGGCAAATCATGTAAGACTAAAGTCAGAAAATAATGACAGATTATAGTGTCAGACCTCATATCCTATAGAAACATAAAAGATAATGCAAAACCTGTTATTGAATCACCTTTTTTAGGTTTGTAAGACCAATACTTAAAAATGGTCCCTGTATTTAGGCCTCTGTCCCCCATTTACGTATGGCTTTGTCCAGATGTCTGGCTCTCAGAAGTTGAGAAGTGTGGTGCCTAGTAGGACAGCAGGTACCTGAATGTAAGTGTACTGCCAGTGTACAAAAGGCTGCCACCTTACTGTGTCAGCACTGACAACATGTCACTGTCCAACAGCCATATCCCCGGAATGACACAGGTTGTCACAGAAGGAGCACAAGTATGCTTTGTATATCTGTTCTGCTTGTCCTAACATTGCATTTGTCTGCCAATTATTTGCAAAACAAGGAAAGGTCATGTCAAAACAGCAATGGCAGACAGTCGGGAAGCAGACATCATACCCATAAGAGCAAACAAGCCAATTACCAAACTGGTCTCCCAACTCTATGTTTTGCAGAACATTATTAACAGCCTGTCTTCATATGTGGGCCTTTGTCTGAATGGACATGTTGCACCTCAGAAAATCCAAATCCCATCGAGCTACGTGCTCGAGAGACTTGAACCTCAGCACTGAAATAAATAGGACATGCTGGAGGGACAGATTCATAACCCAGAGGCTCCCTTCACTCTGGAATAAAATCCCAGTCCAGGTTAGGCAGAGTCCCTCATTGACTCTCTTCCAAGAGGAATCTTGATGAGTGGATGGGAGATCGTAGGTTTACCCCGGGTATCACTTCTGTGTCACTGTTAGACAGAGGCACAGTATACTAACCTCAAAAAAGGGCATAGCAAAATTAATTTAAAATGGGTGGCAAATGCCAAACACACTCTGGCTAGGCTTATAAATGCCCTAGGGCAGATAGCCTAGTATGAACCTATGAACCTATGAACCTAATCATATTTGGGCCCGTCCAGATGTCAGTCTGTGATTGTATGACAGCTAGGCCCACATGTAGCCTCATAATAACATTTAGCAACAAAAACCATCTAAGGACCACAGAAAATGGAGTGGTGCAATGATGGACAACCTGCTAAATTGGTACACTCAGAGATGTGAAGTCCACAACCTTGTGTGTGATGTAACAGCATGTACCCCACCCACATCAGAATTACAAATACCAGACAAATGGAGAATGTGCACGTCAGAACAGATTGTGCAGTAACATAGGTGCCATGCAGTATAAGTAGTTAGTAAATATCACCTGCAAATACACAACACACACCCATGTAAGTGGAGATCCACAACAAGAAAAAACCCAAACAATGGAGACCTCAGAGGCAAGATCACATGAGAACTCCAGAGACCTATACACTACAGACCATGTAGTCTCCACACACCAGGGTCTTGTAAACATTAAGGCCTCACCCCAAACCCAACACCTACCCTACACAGATAGGCAGCACTGTCCCTCTACCCCATTATATACAGTCTCTGCTGAGGTGATCCCTGTCTGACATACAAAGCAATCCAGACCCTGTCTTGATGGGACTGTTGCACATCTGGAACTCAAGGCCTACTCCATCAACCTGTAGGCACAGCATCAACCTGGGTTGTGATATCAGGTATGGCTTGTTGGTGTGACAGATATGTGTACCACACACACTCTCCCATGTGTGGAATGCACTCCCTTTCAACAGCAAGCCAAGTGACTCAATACCCCTAGTGATGTGCTCCCTGTAGAAGTACACTGGAAACACAAAATACAGTCCTGTGATCCCACCTGTGTCCCAGCTGGACAGGGGTGTGTTGACATGTTGTACCATGGGCTACACTCTCATCTGCGTGGGTTATAAGGGCTTCAGGGCCAATACCCTACTAATGTCATAGCAGCCTATAAACCTATACACAACTGTCTGTCAGAGGTTCACTACAGTACTCTGTACTGCTCTGCCACTGACATACATGAAAGTCACAGAGTGCTATGTGGAATATACTGCACATATAATGGACATTTCTGCACAGCAGAATGCACTCTGTACCCACACCCATACCTCTCAACCTCTGACAGCAAAACATCTGGACAAGGTCATAAATAAAAGTGGGACAAAGGCACAATGATGGGCACGTGTTGTAAATATTTACCCTTACATACTCAGAAAGTGGAAGAATAAGGGGTTTTGCACTAGTAGGAATTGTCTGAAGGTTATGTAGTCTGAAACAGTAAGGTCTGTCTATTTTGTAATGTCAGCCTTCAATTATATGCAACTAACTTGCCATAAAAACACAAGTTTATGTAGACTGGATGAAACTTCTAGACAAACACCTGGAAAATCTGCCAAAAACTGCACAGTTGAGAGGTATGGTACACCAGGATATGACGTTTCAGGTAAGAAGAATACCACACAAGCAGGGTATCCCCAGCCAGGATATTACCAAGGTGCTGGACTGTTTACACAGCCTCATCAGTCAGCTGGCTGTAGACACACATCTCAACTGGCCTTTTTGAGCAATAATGTATATAGTTGGGCTCATAATATTGGTCTGTGCATCATAGGTTCATAGGTAGGTACTAGGCTATTGGCCCAAGGGCCTACGTAAGCCTAGCCAGCAAGGTACCATAGCTTACGTCACCCAAGAAAGTTATTTTCCTGTGCCACTGTCCAGCAGAGACACAGAAGTGATCCCCGGGGTGTATTTCCTATTTTCCAACCACTCATCAAGATTTTTCTTGAAGAGTGCTAATGAAGAGCTTTGCTATCCCTCCAGCATGTCCTGTTTATTGTGGTGGCAATGTTTAGGTCCCTAGAGCATGTAGCTTGGAGGGACTGGGATTTCTACATCTTGTATTCCTCTGGTAAAGCACTGTGATGATCTGAGGATGTCTGTCACTAGGTAATGACAGAATACATTGCAGTATCAGATTTCAGATATGTCAGAAAATGTCTGCTAAAACAAACCCAGTACCTCTAGGAAAGTCATGTTTACTTTTGAGAGGTATGGCTGTAGTACACAAAACCCCAGACTGGAGTACAGCAATCTCTGAAATTGAGTCCCACTCTCACTATAGAAGGTCATACTGGGCATGCTTCTACACTTAGAGAATCACAGGCCATGTTGGAACCCACATTGGACTATATTACTGTATTGTGCATATATGTTTTTGTGTGCAAACAGCTATGTACACTCTAACTGTCCCTGCACATACCCATCCAACAGGATTACCCTCAGCTAGTTGTAGGTGGCCCATATGTTCATAGGTTCATAGGTTGCCACTAGACTATTGGCCCTAGGGTGTATGCAAGCCTAGCCATAACAATCCCCTGGATACTTCTTCCCACAATATTTACTTCCCTGGACCCCTGTCTAGCAGGGCAACTGATGTGATCCACAGGGTGAAATTTCTATCTACCATCCAATCGTCAAAGTTTCTTTTGAAGAGGGCCAAGGAGGTGCTCTGCTTGACATGTGTGGGCAGTCTATTCCAGAGTATGGGGAGTCTGTGGGTCAGGAACCTATCCCTCCAGCATGTTTTGTTAATTGTGATGACAAGGTTTAGATCTGTGGAGCATGTGGCTCTGAGGGATTGGGATTTCTTTAAGTGGAGCATGTCCAACAGCTAAGGGTTTGACATGGCCTTGTATGCTAAGCAAAGATCACCTCTGAGTAGATGATATGCCACAGAGTATAGCTGGAGTTTTTTAGATGGTCAGCAGATGGCATCTGCTTTAAGCCTGTGATTCTTTTAGTGAGGTAATTCTACAGCCTTTCCAGCTGTTGCAAATGTCTTGTGAGGTACATATCAAATGGGGCATTGTACTCTATAATGGGTCTAATGAGGGATGAGTACAATAGGACAATGACCTCCTTTTGTCTGGATGAAAAGCCCTTAGTGATGAGGTGTGCCACATAGAAGGATTTCCTGACTGTTGTGGCAATGTGGTTATCAAAGGTGAGACCACTGTCCACCTGTGTCCCTAAGTCTCTCATCACACTTTTGGTGTTTAGTGTACTGCCACCTATGTGGTAATTCATGGGTATGCATTTTTTCCCAAAGGGGATAACTATACATTTCTTGGCATTAAGCTTGAGCCCATGGCTCAGGCACCAAGCATCTGTTTCTGTAAGGCCCTTTTGTAGAATATCCACATAATTTGGGGATTCAATAATGGCTCCCAGTTTGCAGTCATCTGCAAACTTTGTTAGCCAGAGTCCCTTAATGTTGGCCTATACTTCAGAGAAGTAGATGCCAAACAAGAGCAGTCCCAGGACTGAAACCTGAGGTACTCCACTTGTCACTTGCCTGGAGCTGGATTTGGAGTTGGCGACTTTTGCAGTCTGGGTTCTGTTAGTAAGCCAGTTGGCAACCCATAGAGTGACATAGGGGATGTATGCCCAGCTTAGTAAGTTTATCTATGATTCCAGAGTGGGGGATGGTGTTGAAGGCCTTGGAGAGGTCCAGATAGGCTGTGTGGATTGCCTTACTCTCATCTACAGCTCTGGAGACTGATATGAAGAAGTCGATCAGGTTCAGGAGAAAGGATCAGCCCTTCACGAACCCAAACTTGCTAGGGTCCAGTGTTTGAAGGTTGCCAATGTCTTTGTTTATAAGTTCCATGATAATGCATTCCATGCCCTTGCAGATTGGGCTCATCAGACTGATGGGACGGTAGTTCCTGGGATCCAAGGTGAATCCCCCTTGTGGAGTGGGATAACTGTAGCTGTGTGCCACTCAGTGGGCACGAAGCCTGAGGTGAGACTATGATTAAACATGACACTTAGGTGAGGTGCCAGTTCATTTTATAGTTCATGTACTACACAGCCCGGGATGTCATCTGGTCCCATGGATGCCGTATTCGTAGCTTTGGAGAGTGCAGTTTCTACCTGTGTGGCCATGATTACCGGAATTTGGCAATCTTTTGGTACTGAGATGGGACCTTTAGGGGGTGAGAGAGGGGTGAAGCTGGCACTAAATTTATCTGCCAGGATATTGGCAATATTCTTGGGATCAGCATATTTAATGCCATTCTGTTGTAGCTCAGAGCATATCTGAGCATTGCCATTTAGATTCTTGACATAACTATAGAATGCCTTGTGGTTGTCTTTGGAATCTTTGGCAATTTTATTTTCGTAACTAGCATAGGAGAATTTTATGAGGGATCTCAGCTTCTTACGGAGGCTAGTAAGGGAGTTTTTTTTGCATCCTGGGATTTTCCTCTTTTCTGTAACCGCTTCTTTCGTCTGTTGTATAGTTTGTTTATGGCAGGGGACCACCAGATTGGCTTCCTTTTTTTGTAAGAGAGGGTTTTGGTTCTATTTGGGATGGCACAATTCATGCATGAGTGGGATATGCTTGTACAGTGCCTTAG
>NC_056736.1:777409557-777509557 GCF_019279795.1 Protopterus annectens | reverse complement strand
CTGCCACAATCCCCCCTCACACACTGTTGCATGTAAACACACCTGGTAAACATGTACATAGACAGCTATACCTTGGCTATGAAACAGTCAATGTGTTTCTACTCTGCCATCCTCCATGTTGGTAATGTCTGCAGGGCCACAGCCTACAGTCACACAAACACCTGGAACACAAACAGAATACAGCATGTCAGGCTACATTCAGTCAGTGGTACTAACACCAATAATGCATCATTGCTAATAAGGTACATACACTTTGATGTGTACCCATAACAAATGCAAGCAGAGAGCACCTTAAACAGCATTACATAGCGACACTGTACTGTATTCACCCTGTGCATCAGACCCATATTTATATGTCCCTCTATCGATGGTATGGATGATAGGGTTGTGGCACAGATATCATCATATCCACAGGGTGTGGTGTAGGTTTGCCAGAGGCCTAGGCTGGGCTATACGGTGACATCATGTGTGTGTGTTTGGAGGAGTGTTCTAGAAATAAGCTGTGCAGAGGTGCTGTGTGTGTCTGGAGGTGACTTGCATGCGATACAGATGTGTATGTGTTTGTATGCACACAGTCACACCATGTGGCTGCCCTACACAGGGGTATATTGGACAGCTGTGAACAATTCATGGCAGGGTGTACAGTTCACCATCTTTGGCCATGGACTTGGAAACTGGTCCTGCCAGGGGTAACACTGGCACCACCAGGCTCAAGGCCAGATGCTTACTTCTTCCCGATGGTGATTGCTGTCTGCTGAATCTGTGTCCCTGAAGGGACCGGCCAGGACCATGTGCCCATGGCCTGCTCCGATGTGGTATGGACAGCACCCCCTTTCATAGTGCTGGTGGTACTTCCACTACAGGAGTGTGAAGGTGCATGGCCCTGTAGTCTCTCAGCTGATCTTAGTGCTGACCTATATCCACATGGCTGATGCCCATCCTCCAACCACATGCTCCAGCACAGACATTCCGTGGTCGAGGATTGCCAAGGTCTCACCCTACCATCTATTCAAGACCTCGGTATTGTGATGTGTGGCCTCCACAAGGCTATGTATGTTGTCACGAATGCTAGGAAGAGTTGCATCCAAGACCCTGAGTATTTGTCTGGTGTTGCATTCAGTACATGCCTGTGCCTCCATGACAGCCTGAAACATGCATCTGGTGACATCTGCTTTGGCACCTGTGACAGGGGCTTAATGGGCGGCAGTCCTCCTTTAAGCACACCTGTCCATCCTCCTGTGTGGAACCTTGCCTACACTCTGCCTATGCCAGTGTCTACACTCACACTTGCCATAGTCACCACATTAGCCTGTTTCATGCCACCACACACCAACTGTCCATTATCTATGGCTGTTGGGGATGGGGTATGTGTGGGCATTGTGACTGTTTGTGGCGACATTGTGAACGACAGTGGAATGCCAACCGATGGCACAGATTCAGCCCCTGAAAACCCCAACAGTGCCTCACTATGACTACCATCATTGCCAGAGTCTGCAGAGACACTGACGTCAGGATCTGAGTGGGAATGACCATGTCCTCCATGTCCACTTGTGAGGGGAAGACAACATATGTAAATTAATACCTGCACTATATGGTTTGCTGGTGCACACACACACACACACACACACACACACACACACACACACACACACACACACACACACACACACACACACACACATACAGGTGAGGTGGCACAAAGATGTTACACAGACCTCACAATATCCAAATGGTGACCTGCATGACACTCAGTCAGACCACAACATGCACACTCTGGACAGGCCCTCAACATCATGCAGTGCAGCCATTTACACTTAATGTTAGTACTAATATACACCTCTGGGATACGTGAGTAGTGTTAGTAGGTGATGAGCCTTCACCTAGCACACACCATGTACACATTATTGCTGTACAACTGTATAGCACAGTGGCAGCTATTACAGAACATACCTCTCAACTGTACAGACTTTTGCAGAATGTCTAGATGTCTGGTTCATATTTCTGGTCTGTTCCTCATACATCCTGTGTTTGTCCGACACATTACTGGGATGATCTAAGGATTGATGTCACTAATTAATGACATACATTTGAGTTTCAAACTTCAAAGCCTGCAGTAAATGTATGTTAAAACAAATCAGGTTTACTCTAACAACTTTCTAAGCTTAAAGTGGATATGATAAGTGTACACATTCCTGTTCACATGCAGGTTTTTTGTGATATATACAGCAAAGGCATAATGTCCAGTAGCTCAATCTTGTCATGACATTATCTCCAGGGGAGGCAAGTAATGGCAGTCATATGTATATATCTCTGAATGCAAAGAGCTATAAAATAAATGTGAAGATGGAAGATGAGGGGAAGTTGAAATGGGATAGAGAGGCTGTTAGATAAGTGTTACAGGTTCATAGGTTTGCCAAAGTAACAGGGACCTCCAAAGCAAAAACGCAAGCAAACTCCACCCCCAACACAACCCAAATGACACATAGCCCACAAACTCACTGTGCCACTCAACCACAACCCATAAGGCATAACAATGTACCCAACACTCTAGTCATAGGTGACTCTATAGTCAGGCACACTGATATTCTACTCACCAGGCTAAACAAGGAAAAAGTTACTGTCAGCTGCCTGTCGGGTGCCAGGATCCGACACATAATGCACGCACTCAGGTTACACCACAACAAGTACAAATATGACTCTGTCATTGTCCATGTTGGTGTGAATGACCTGAGACGTACCACCCTGGACTACATGAAAACAGACATGGAGGAGCTCTCTGATCTTGTAGCCCAGGCAGGTATGACCCTAACCCTGATTAGCATCCTGCCATCACCCAGAATGATACCACAGTACAAGGACAAAATATTTGACTTCAACAACTGGCTAAGCTTCTGGAGTCATTCTAAGGGGATCCAGTATTTGTCTGCCTGGGATGACATGATCGACAGACCATGATGCTTTGCCAGAGATGGCCTGCACCTGTCGCCCTTGGGATTCCGGATACTGGCAAAGGCTCTTGCCACCCCTATAGTGCCTTTTTTAGGCAAGGTTCAAATGACAAATTCACCACCGTAACAGGTACAAGCAAGCAAACAAAATCTGAGGGTAATGCTACTCAATGCTAGAAGTCTAAACCTCAAAATGCACTCACTCGAGGCACTCCTTAAAATGGAGAACATCGACATCTGTGCAGTGACAGAGACCTGGTTCAAAGCTCCAGAGAGCACCCCTGCATTACCAGGCTATAATTCATACCACACCTTTCAGCCACATAACCCGGATCGAAGCACTAAAGGCAGAGGCGTGTCCATATTCATTAAGGATATCCACACCTCCAGGCTAGTTGCACAGCATAATGCATCCAAGCTTATCCAAGTGGAACTAACTCTGGGCAAGACCACAATCCATACTGTAGCTTGCTGCAGACCCCCCCACCATGCCCCAGGATTCCTACCTCTCATTTCTTGATACACTGGAAAATATTAGGGTACAGCCCAACACCCTAATAATGGGTGATTTCAACTACCCCACCATTAACTGGGAAAACTACTCATGTACCAACTCTTTTGCTCAACGTTTTCTGGAATTTATAAATTTCAACACCTTGGATCAACCTATTCACACCCCCACCAGGGGCAGCAATATCCTAGACCTGGTCATTACCAACATGGAGGACTGGTGTTGCACACCAGAGTTCAATTCTTCATTGGTCAGATCTGACTACAAGCTAATCACCCTAGACATCCACATCCCGCCCCCACCCCTCATTAGGGAAGCCACCATAAAATCCTCTCCAAAGCCAACTTCACACTTCATAAGACAGAAGTGGCAAACTTCATGGCACCCATGCAGACAGACAATAGAGGTATGACTGCTGAATCCTACACAAATGCACTTCATAATCACTTACACAGGTGCATGGATCATGTTATCCTTAACAGAACCAAGATGCTATCCTTTAAAAAAAAGGAAGGCAGTCTGGTGGTCCTCTGCCATAAACAAACTCTACAACAGAAGAAAGAAACTGTTGCAAAAAAGAGTAAAATCCCATGACTGGAGGAACTCCCTGGTCAGCCTCAGTAAGAAGCTGAGATACCTCATAAAATCCTCCAAAGCTACTTATGAAAACAAAATTGCCACTGACTCTAAAGACAATCACAAAGCATTCTATAGCTATGTCAAGAATCTCAATGGCAACACTAAGATCTGCTTTGAGTTACAGCACAATGGCACTAAATATACATAACCAACTGATATTGCCAACATCCTGGCAGATAGGTTCAGTGCTAACTTTACCCCCCTCTCACCCCCTAGAGGGCACATCTCTATACTGGAAGAATGCAAAGTTCCTGTTATCACGGCTGCACAGGTAAAAAACACACTCTCCAAAGCCAAGAACACAGCATCCATGGGACCTGGCAAAATCCCAGGCTGCGTTCTACACGAACTACAGAATGAACTGGCACCCCACCTAAGTACCATGTTCAATCATAGCCTCACCTCAGGCTTTATGGCCACTGAATGGCACACTGTGACAGTTTTCCCACTCCACAAAGGGGAAGCCATGACGGACCCTGGGAACTACTGCCCCATTAGCCTGATGAGCCTGATCTGCAAGGCCATGGAACATATCATCATGGAACTCATAAACAAAGACATTGGTAATCTCCAAACTCTGGTCCCTATACAGTTTGGGTTTGTAAAAGGCAGATCATGTCTCCTAAACCTGATAGACTTCTTTGAAGCAGTCACCAAAGCCATAGATGAGGGTAAGGTGGTTCACACAGTCTATCTAGATCTCTCCAAGGCTTTCTACACCATCCCCCCACTCTGTAAATATAGATAAACTCACTAAACTAGGTATAAATCCCTATGTCACAAGATGGGTTGCCAACTGGCTCATGGACAGAACCCACACTGTGAAAATATCAGACTCCAAATCTGACTTCAGACCAGTGACAAGTGGAGTGCCACAGAGTTCAGTCCTGGGTGCTCTCCTGTTTGGTATCTACTTCTCTGAAGTACAGGCTAACATAGAAGGTCTTTGGCTAACGAAGTTTGCAGATGACTGCAAACTAGGAGCCATAATAGAAACTTCTAAAGATGTGGACATCCTACAAAAGGGCCTCACTGAGACAGATGACTGGTGTCAAAGCCATGGCCTGAAGCTCAATGCCAAAAAGTGCTTTGTCATCCCCTTTGGTAAAAACTCTGTACCCGTGAACTACCACATAGGTGGTAGTCTACTTAACACTGAAAGTGTGATAAGGGACCTTGGGACATAGGTGGACTGTAGTGTCTCCTTTGATAATCACATCACCACAGTGGTCAGGAAGTCCTTCTACATGGCACACCTCATCCCAAAAAGTTTCTCATCCAGAAAAAAAAAGAGGTCATTGTTCCCCTCTACTCATCACTCATTAGACCTGTTATAGAGTGCAATGCCCCTTTTGGTATGTACATCACAAGACATCTACAACAACTGGAAAGGCCACAGAAATATCTCACAAAGAAGATTACTGGCCACAAATAGATGCCCTATGCAGACCGTCTCAGAAATCTCCAGCTTTACTCCGTTGCATATCGCCTACTCAGAGGTGATCTCTGCCTAACATACAAAGCTATGTCAAACCCAGAGCTTTTGGACATGCTCCATTTAAAGAAATCCCAATCCCTCTGAGCTACACGCTGGAGGGACCTACACCTTGTCACCAGAATAAACAGAACATGCTGGAGGGATGGATTCCTTTCCCAGAGATGTCCCATACTCTGGAGCAGACTATCTATCTATGTTAAGCAGAGCTCCTCATTAGCACTCTTTAATAAAAATCTTGATGATTGGATGGGAAATAGGAAATTCACCCCGGGGATCACTTCTGTGGCTCTGCCTGACAGGGGCACAGGAAAGTAATTTTCTTGGGTGGTGAAAGCCAGGGTACATTTTTGGCTAGGCTTATATAGGCCCTTGTGCCAATAGCCTAGTACCTACCTATGAACCTAAGACCACAATAAATCATTTCAAAACCTTTCCCACCTTTAACGTGACCTATAACCTGTGAAATCCAATTGAAAAGCAAACAAATCTGTTGGGGTAAAATACAGAAAATGAAATACGTACAATAAGCTGGTTGCATAAGTGTGCACTCTTTAATAATTTGTTGAAACACCTTTTTATTTAATTACAGTATTCAGTCTTCCTGGGAAAGAGTCTATCAGCATGGTACATCTTGACTTGGCAATATTTGCCCACTCTTCCTTGCTAAAGCCCTCCAATTCTGTCTGATTCCAAGGGCATCTCTTGTGCATAGCCCTCTTTAGGTCACCCCACAGATTTCTTATTGGATTTAGGTCTGGGCTCTGGCTGGGCCATTCCAAAACTTTGATTGTCTTCTGGTGAAGCCATTCACTTGTTAATTTGGATGTATGCTTCGGGGTTTACCTTTGAAATGTTGAAATGCAACTTGTCGAAAGACAGTTGCGCGGAATTACATTTTCAAGTTCACAGCTGAAAAAAAATGCATCGAATGTGCAATGAGCGACTGCACATTGCAGTCGCTCATTGGAGATTCGGCACTGTGGGTGCGGCATGCACTATAGTGGGGATCAGGAAATGGATCCCTTTCCCACTGTAGTGCAACCTCAGAGTTAGAATATTAAAGTAGGGGGGTGTGGGGGCTGCAGGAGGGCTTGCCTCCTGCATTACATTGTGTGTTTGACATCTGTGTTCGAAAGTCAGTGAATCTGCTGTTTGATTTGCTAAGTCTCAAACTTCAGAGACATTTGACAATCAGGATTCAGCTTTATGGTTTGCCCACCAGGCTGTTCAGAAAGCTGATTTTCAATGTTTCAAAGGTAAACCATGCTTCGGGTCATTGACGTGTTGACAGGTGAAAGTCCTCTTCATCTTTAGCTTTCTAGCAGATGCCTGAAGGTTTTAGACCAAAAGTGACTGGTATTTGGAACTGTTCATAATTCCCTCCATTTTGACTAAAGCCCCAGTTCCAGCTTATGAACAGCAGCCCCAAAGCAGGACATTGCCACCACCATGCTTCACCATAGGGAATGTGTTCTTTTGGTGATGTGAAGTGTTGTTTTTGCACCAAACATACCTTTTGGAATTGTGGCCAAAAAGTTCAATCGTTGTCTCATTACACCTTAACACATTTTCCCACATGCTTTTGGGGGACCTGATGTATTGTTTTCACATTTCAGCCAGGCCTAAATGTTGTTCTGTGTGAGAAAAGGCTTCCATCTTCCAACCCTACACCATAAGCCTGACATATGGACACTATAGGAGATTATTGTTACATGTAGTACACAACTAGTACTTTCCAGAGATTCCTGTAGCTCCTACAGTGTTGCTTTAGGTCCACTTGCAGACTCCCTGACCAGTTTTTGTCTTGTCTTTTCGTCAGATTTGGAGGGACGTTCAGTTCTTTGCACTGTCACTGTTGTCCCATATTTTCTCCACCTTTTGATGGCTGTCTTCACCATGCTCCATGGTATATGCAATACTGTGGAAATGTTTTTGTACCCTTCTTCTGACTGACACCTTTCAACAATGAGATCCCTTTGATGCTTTGTAAGCTCTCTGCGAACCATGGCTTTTGCTGTAGCAGGCAACTGAGTAAATGTCAGAGAAATCCTACTAGGACAGCTGACCATTATTTAGCACTAACCAGAGTCTCTTTAATTGATGGCAGGGGTGTACCTAAGAAGACTGAATACTATAATTAAATCAAAAAGATGCTTCAACAAAGTATTAGTTTAAGGCTGTGCACACTTACGCATCTAGCTTATTGTAGGTTTTTTATTTTATGTATTTTTCCCCTAGAAGATGTGCTTGTTTTTCAATTGAGTTGTACAGGTTATGGGTCACATTAAAGGTGGGAAGAGTTTTGAAATAATTTATTGCGTTCTCATTTTTTTAGATCACAAAAACTTGCCAATTTAACAGGGGTGTGTACACTTTTTCTATCCACTGTATAAAACTAATATTTAAAATATGTCCCTAGTTTTGGGCCTTTGTCCCCCCATTTTGTCGATCTTTGTCCAGATTTCTTGCACTGACAGGTTGTGAGGTATGTTACAGATATGTTACATCTCTTGCAAATAGGCCCTTGTGATGGCTACTGTGATGCAATGGGGTTAACAACACCACAAGTGAACATGCACATATTGCAATATGGCTAAGAGTAACAGTTGTGTGTGTGGCAAAATGCATGCCCTTAACATGCCTGAGGTATTGGTGAGTCACAATAGGACAATCCCATACTCACTGGTTTCAGTCTGCTGTCCCACATCCAGACCAGAGGGACCTATGTAGTTGTGGGAGAGAGATACTGTCAGCAGATTCACATGTGGCATGATGAATGCTGCTTTTCTGCACATGTACAGTACAAGCTCCAATACTACATAATTTGCTGTCCTTTACCATAGATGTGTACTTCTATGCATTACAAAACACCACCCACAACTGTGTTTTTACCTGACATATGCATCTAGATACTCTATAGATGCCAGTATGACTGCTACAGTAGTAGATTGATGTCCACTGGGACCTTACCTGCACGCTCCTCGCCTGTTGTCTGGGTGCTCCCCACCTCCACAATGTAGGTGTCTTGACTTTGCTGTAGTTGTGTGTTGGATGCCCCAAGGTTGGTAAGGTGCTCCTCCATAGGTGTAAGTGGGGCCTGCATAGCAGGACTCCTACCTGTGGCTGTGTGGTCCCTGGCTATGGCAGCAGCCCTTCACAGGGCATGGCGGATGAGGTCAGTCACACGATGCATGACCTGTCTGTATGTTCATGCGTGCTGACCCATGTCATTTACCCTGTGGACAAGGTCATCCCACAGTGCAGTCCACTCCCGCAGATGCTGTTGGCTATGGCCAAACATCATCCCATGATGCTGGACTATGGTGTCAATGATTGCTAAGGTCTCAGTGTCCATGTATGGCAGCTGTCTAGCACACTGCATGTCACCTGGAAGACATAAATAGGGAAACACATCACAGGACCTCATACATTGGTCAACATTATTTACAGAACCTGTACATCAGCACTGAATAGCACTAGCTACCACTTACAACCACGTCATACCCCTGTCATCTATCAGCACAGTATGAGCTTGCATTGCACTCCTGGTCTTGATGTGTTATGCTCCTCCAGTGAGGGCCAGTAAACTGCATACTCCTCCATTCATCATTCACTTTTGTGTAGAGGGATGAAAGTGGCCATCTTCCATGCAGATGGGATGTCTATGGTGCTCAGGCTTTGTTTGAGTACAGTGTGTAATGGAGCTGGGAGCACATGCCTGAGTTCATGTAGGATGCAGACAGGGATGTTATCAGGTCTCATGGAGACTTAATTTTGTTGCCTTTGAGTAGGCATTATGGACCTACTCCCTGATGATGAGGGGAGGGGGTCTGGGTGCTGTGCATATCCAGCTATACGATGGGGGGACAGAGGTGTGATGTTTTCACTTAACCCGTCTGTAGCAGGTTGGCTATAGCTATGGCATGTGTTGTGATTGCCCACTAGTACAGGGTGAGTTGGGTTGTTGCCTCTGAGGTTGAAGACATATGTGAAGACAGCCTTGTGATTGGCCTTGGTGGATGTGCCCAATTTGGACTCATAGTTAGCCTTACAGTGATTTACCTGTAGCCTTATATGCTTGTTCAGATAAAGGCAGACTTGCTTCCAATTTGGTGCCTGCTCTCACTCAGCCCTGTACAGCCAATATAGTGACCTGTTATGTGGTTTGTGTATTGCTGCTGTCCACCAAAAGGGATTACTCTACCTTGGTGGAGGCAGGTTTTACGAGTCAGGTATTGCTGATCCCATACAGCTATGTAGGTGCTCATATAGCTGTTTATAGTAGGCATGGACACAAAGTCATAACACAGTTGGACACCTCTCCAATTTCAACCTGATAATCATGCTTATTCTAGTACCCATTTCTGTGTCAGGGCAATGTAACAACCAGTAGCTGTAGACATTTATGTCTGTTAGATGCACTGAAACTATGATTACACACATGTACAGCATCTACAGCTTATTTACCTAACATTTTGCATCCCATGTCTGTTGTTTTGATGCTTCCAGCTATACCTACTCATACATACATATGCAGAGGTAATACCTGATATACATTTCTGTTCTATGTCAGTGTGCCACACTATTTACACCCTTGCTGCTCAGTCATAGGTTCATAGGTTCATAGGTTCATACTAGGCTATCTGCCCGAGGGCATTTACAAGCCTAGCCCATAGTTTTGTGGCTTACGCCACCCCTTTAGTATGGGGAACTATACCCATTATTTTGCTGTGCCTCTGTCGAGCAGTGACACTGAGGTAATCCCTGGGGTATATCTGCGATCTCCCATCCATTGGTCAAGATTTCTCTTGAACAAGGCCAGCAAGGTGCTCTGCCTCACATATACCGGGATTTTATTCCACAGCATAGGAGTCTTTGGGTGATGAATCTATCCCTCCAGCACGCCTATTAATAGCCGTGTCGAGGTTTAAGTCTCCGCCTTGTGGCTCTGATGGATCTAGATTTTTGAGGTGAAGCATATTCATCAAATCTGGGTTTGACATGGCCTTGTATGTTAGGCAAAGGTCACCTCTGAGCAAGCGCGACTGAATAGAGCTGGAGTTCTTTCAGTCGGGCAGCATAGGACAGATGTTTGAGACCCTTTATCCTTTTGGTGAGGAACTTTGTGGCCTCTCCAGCTGCTGCAAGTGTCGGGTCAGATACATTCCGAATGGGGCATTGTACTCAATCATTGGTCTGATGAGTGATGAGTATAGGGAGACTATGACCTCCCTTGATCTAGATGAGAATCCCTTCATGATAAGGTGGGCAATGTAGAAGGTCTTCCTAACTACTTTAGCTACATGGGTGTCGAATGACAGACTACTATCAACCTGGGTCCCCAGGTCCCTGATAACTTCTTCTGTGCTCAGTGGATTGCCACCTATTTGGTAGCTAGGGGTAACCTTGTTTTTCCGAAGGGTATGACTATGCATTTTTGGCATTTAACTTTAGGCCATGGCTCTGGCACCAGTTATCCATTTCTGTGAGACCCTTCTGAAGGATATCTGTGTCAGATGTGTTTTCTACTATGGCCAGTTTGCAGTCATCTGCAAACTTTGTCAGCCATAACCCTCCTGTGTTTGCTTGTACTTCGAAAGTAGATGCCAAACAAGAGTGGGCCCAGGACTGAGCCCTGTGGTACACCACTTGTGACAGGCTTTGAGTCTGACATGGCGCCAGCAACTCTGACCCTGTGGGTTCTGTCACTCAGCCAGTTTGCAACCCATCTTGTGATGTATGGGTTAACATTTAAGCTGATGAGTTTTTCAATGATACCCGAGTGGGGTATTGTATCAAGGCCTTCGCCAGATCGAGGTAGGCTGTATGGACTGCCTTTCCTCATCAATGGCTTTGGTGACTGTTTCGAAAAAGTCAACCGAGTTTAGAAGGCATGATCTGCCTTTGACAAAGCCAAACTGGGATGGATCCAAAGTCTGCAAATTCCCTATGTCTTTATTTATGAGGTCCATTATGATCCTCTCCATGGCTTTGCAGATAAGGCTTGTCAAGCTAATGGGCCAGTAATTTCCAGGGTCGGTGGAGGCACCGCTTTGTGAAGTGGGACCACAGTTGCAGTGCGCCACTCCTGACGTATCCAGAGGTAAGACTATGATTAAACAGCTGTCCTAGCTGTGGGTTTAATTCCTCGTTGAGTTTGTGGAGCACACAGCCGGGGACACCATCAGGTCCCATGGATGCTGTGTTTTGCTTTGGAGAGCAGTTCTCACTTGGGCATTGGAGATGTTTGGGGGCTGCAATCGCTTATAGATATCTCTCCTTTTGGGGAGGGGAGAAGTTTGCACTGAACCTGTCAGCCAGTATGTTGGCAATGTCTGTAGGATCAGTAATCTTCACATCATTTTGAACTAGTTCTGAGCATATCTGGGAGTTTCCTCCCAGGTTTCTAACATAGCTAAAGAAGGCTTTATGATTGTCTTTTGAGTCTTTAGCTGTTTTTCTCTCAAAATTTGCTTTGGATGATTTTATGAGAGCTCTTAGTTTTTTACTTATAGTGATCAAGGGTGTCTTACCTTTTAAGGATTTTGCTCTATCTTGTAGTAGCTTCCTCCTATGATTACCTCTCAACCTATTAGAGCAGGACATCTGGATGACTGCACACATAAATGGGGGGCAATGACCCAAAATGAGTGACACCTTATTAATATTACTGTAACACACTTAAGTCAGTTGACAGCACAGTGGGTGCTGCATTCACAGAAATACCCTGGAGGATGTCCGACATTCAGACATGTGTGCTATTATGTTCTGATGTCAGTCTTCCTTGATTTGCCAATGATTTGCCAAACATAACACAACTCTATGAGAAAATGATTAAAAATATGAGGAACACGTGGTCAGTGTGCAGAACACTGGACAGTTGAATGGTATGAGCTCAGCATATCACATGCAGTTCAACATACACTTCTGTGACAGTAGTTTACTATGCACATACACTGTATAGGTCTCTTAGATTTGTAAGACAAACGTGTGTCATAGTTGTATTCACAAGTAACATATGGTTATTTACAGCATCCCGGTAGCTGGCCTAGCAATGTCAAAGCCAGTATTGTTCAACAGACACTCCAGTAGTTGTCATATGTGAGCCATCCTTTTCTGGGGTGACTCAGGGTCTTAAGCTGTGATGTATGTCACTGCAGACAGACCCAGATGTGCTGTTCAGCAATATATCAGTATAGCAAGTCTTGTTGAGACATATTTGTTTAACTTCCTCTTTACCATTATTGCATACCCCCTACTGCATTCCATTATATGCTTACTTGTTTGACATACCTTTTTTTTCCAAATATTCTTATATTTCATTTCTCCATCTTGTTCTCTCTCTGTCTATACATGTAGAAGGATAGACCTCTTTTGCATAGGCAGCAGCTTGCCTTTTGTATGTAATGCTTATATGCAGGTGATGGCCTGTGCATCAAATGGTGTTCCCTACTTGCTAATTGCATGCAGAACAGCTGTGTTGTTATTCCAATAGCCAATGGCATGGAAACACACTCCTATAATTGAGTACTTCATGTGGGCATTGCCCCTTTTCCTTGCCTGTGAGGAGGACATCATGGAGGTGTATGAACTACAGCATCACAGGGGGTAGGTGGAAATACCTCTTACAACAAGACATGTGGAGACAGCCCAACAAAATGGGGATGAAGGTTCCAGACTTAGGGACAGAATGTAAATATTGCTGTTATACAGTTGGAATAATGCTAGATTAACAGGGTATGTCTGAACATGCATTTTCTCTGTAATTTCAAGTCTGATAGTTTTATGTGGATGACATAACTCTCAACTGTAGGACTGTCCCCAGAAGGGCCAGAGGTTTGACTCTTATGTTTGGTCTCTTCCTCAGACAATTTTTGTCCTTGGCAAATCAGTAGGATACTGTGGGGATTTCAGTCAGTAAATGCTAACACCCATTTGTGTTTATGACTTCATATCCCTCAGATAAGATATAGATTCATAGGTTCATAGGTAGGTACTAGGCTATCTGCCCAAGGGCATTTATAAGCCTAGCCAGAGTATGTCGGCTTTCACCTCCCCATTGATTAGTTAACTGAGCCTCTGTCAAGCAGAGCCAATGAAGTGATCCCAGGGGTGTATTTTCTGTTACTCATCTACTTGCCAAGGTTTCTCTTGCAGAGTGTTAGTGAGGGGCTCTGCCTAATGTAGTTAGGAATTTTGTTCCAAAGCATGGGGAGTCTCTGTGACAGGAATCTATCCCTCCAGCATGTTCTATTTATTGTTGTGGTGAGGTTTAGTTCACTAGAGCATGTGGCTTGCAGTGACTTGGATTTCTTTAGGTGGAGCATTTCCATCAATGCTGAGTTGGACATGGCTTTGTAAGTCAGGCAGAGATCACCTCTGAGTAAGCAATATGCCACTGAGTACAGCTGGAGTTTTTTCAGTTGGGCTTCATAGGACATATGTTTGAGGCCAGTAATCCTCTTGGTGAGGTACTTTTGTGGTCTTTCCAGCTGTTGGAAGTGTCTTGTGAGGTACATTCCAAATGGGGCATTGTACTCTATGATGGGTCTGATGAGTGATGAGTAGAGGGGCACTATAACCTCTTTATTTCTAGATGCGAACCCTTTAGTAATTAGATGGGCCACATAGAAGAATTTCCTAACTACTTTGGCAATATGATTGTCAAAGGAGATATTACTATTTATCTGGGTCCCCAGATATCTTTTTACCACTTCTGTATTAAGGGAGCTGCCACCAATGTAGTAATTCGTGGGTGTTTTGTTTTTTGTAACAGTAAAGAACGTCCTCCTGCGCGAAGGTAAATGCACGGTTCCCAACACAAGACAAACGAAACATAAAGAATGGAGCCAGCAATCAGTGACTGAAATAAATCTATTGGTAAAATAGCATTACAGCAAGTACAAACAGACCGGTTTCGGCTGGTAAATTACACAGCCTTCTTCAGTGTATACAAAAAATTCCAATACATGCTGTTTAAATAATCAACACATGGATCCCATTGGTTAGGTGCTTATAAATATTCATTGAGACCGGGGTAAAAAAGACCACCCAGTTTAATTATCCACTTTTTTTCTTTACAATTTAGAATGTTATGCCAACCAGTTTTATTTCTACGATCACCTTGTATTATATCAATTATAATAAACATAAATTTGGCTGTTGGATGGACCAACTGGTGTTTGTATAGAGCATTAGTCACCTTTTTATGTTTGATGTTACTATAATGTTCGGAAATGCGTAATCTAATGCACCTGGAGGTTTGCCCAATGTAGAATGCTCCACAGCTGCATGTGGCCATATAAATGGCCCAATCACTACTACAATTCACAAAAATATTTAAATCAAAAACTTTGGGGCAATTTCTACTTGAGAACTCCTTGGTTGTGGAAATATATTTACAATTAATGCAGTGGCCACAAGGAACACACCCACATAAAGTGTCACCTGACAAAGTACTCTGTACCATGCTAGTATGTTTATTATCACTACATTTGTAGTGATTGAAATAGGATTTAAGCTTTACAAAGTCCAGACTTAATGAGTTTGTCTGTTATTTGAACAACAATGAATGGGGTTTATGTTTCACGGAACAACATGACATCAACAATATAACATTCTTGGATGTACTATTGCGGAAGCTCCCTGATGGTACACGAGAATCAGAAATGTATAGAAAGTTCCCACAACATAACCCCCTATTACATGCCTCCAGCTACCATGCTCCACACATAGCTAGGAACATACCTAAGTCTCAATTCATCAGAGCCAAACGTATCTGTTCTCAACAATCTACATTTTGTAGGAACCAAAATGACCTTATACAAAGATTCAAACAAAGGGGTTACAATGCTGGCACCATTACAGTTGCTAAACGTCAGGTCAATAATATGCAACGCACTGACCTACTTAAATATAGGGAACGATTTGATAAATCATCTCAACCATTGAGACTCATTACAACTTATGGTCGTAATACCAATTGTTTACTGGAGAGTGTCCGGAAACATTGGAATATCTTGCAGTGCGACCCTGATGTTGCAAACACCATCCCTGATAGGTGCATTTTTTCTTATAGGAATGGTAAAAAGCTTAAATCCTATTTCAATCTCTACAAATGTAGTGATAATAAACATACTAGCATGGTACAGAGAACTTTGTCAGGTGACACTTTATGTGGGTGTGTTCCTTGTGGCCACTGCATTAATTGTAAATATATTTCCACAACCAAGGAGTTCTCAAGTAGAAATTGCCCCAAAGTTTTTGATTTAAATATTTTTGTGAATTGTAGTAGTGATTGGGCCATTTATATGGCCACATGCAGCTGTGGAGCATTCTACATTGGGCAAACCTCCAGGTGCATTAGATTACGCATTTCCGAACATTATAGTAACATCAAACATAAAAAGGTGACTAATGCTCTATACAAACACCAGTTGGTCCATCCAACAGCCAAATTTATGTTTATTATAATTGATATAATACAAGGTGATCGTAGAAATAAAACTGGTTGGCATAACATTCTAAATTGTAAAGAAAAAAGTGGATAATTAAACTGGGTGGTCTTTTTTACCCCGGTCTCAATGAATATTTATAAGCACCTAACCAATGGGATCCATGTGTTGATTATTTAAACAGCATGTATTGGAATTTTTTGTATACACTGAAGAAGGCTGTGTAATTTACCAGCCGAAACCGGTCTGTTTGTACTTGCTGTAATGCTATTTTACCAATAGATTTATTTCAGTCACTGATTGCTGGCTCCATTCTTTATGTTTTGTTTTGTTTTTTTCCCAAACGGGATGACTGTGCATTTTTTGGCATATGTTACAACAAACCTTGTAACACCAGCAACTTTCTCTGTTTATAACAGCAATATTTCAAATATGCTCTTGTTTTTGGGCCTCTGTTCCCCAATTATGTCAGGCTTTGTCCAGATGTCATGCACTAAGAGGTTGATAGGTATGGTATATCACTATTTAGCACCTTCATTCCTGATATCATCCCACTGATTAAGCAGAATCCTAGACATGTTATGAGGAAGAGGCCATATATATGAGGTCAAAGCCTGGACATTTTGTGGGAATCTGTACAGTTGAGAGGTCTGTGTATGTCTGGCCATTATTAACAGGCTATCAGGACTGTGTAGCATTGTAGTGTGTAAATGTTAGTTGGGCTGTGTAGGGAGGGGGGTAGATGTGAGAGGCAGTATATGTAGGGGTAGTGTCTGAGTGGCAAACAAGATATATTTGTTCACACAGTCATTATACTGTAGTGATTAGTTGTTTTATTAGTATGTCACTATGACTGTGGTGCAATTGTTTGTGGGTATGCACTTTCACACCGGTGCCTGTTTTTCACTACTGTTACATCCCTGTAGTGCCTTATATATTTGTAAATACATGTGCAATTTCCCATAGCTGATTTGGGGTAGTGTTGTGTCAGTCTGACTCTAGTTTGGACGGTGCTTGGTGACATGCTAAGCAGCTCAGTGTAGTTTCCCTAATGTTATGTTATGTCCAGATATTCTTAGGATGTTCAGTTGTCTGGCTCATATCTTTGGTCTGGTCCCCACAACTCTTGTGTATTTCTGACAAATCAGTGGGATGATGTGCAGATTGAAGTCACTAACTAAAGAGAAGCAATTGAGTCCCGGACTTGAGATATTTCAGGCAATATATATTAGAACACACAGTGCTACTGCAGCAACTTTCTCAGCTCATCTACTGACGTATTTTGGACATGTCCCTATTTTCATGCCTTTGTCCTCCCACTTTGTCAGGCTTGATCCAGATGCATTGCACTAAGAGGTTCTGAACATACCTTTCACATGCCCGGATTGTCACAGAATGTCGAGGCTTTTGGCTCATATTTTTGTTCTGTTCCACAAATTATTTGTATTTTTCTGGTAAATCACTGTTATGATCTGAGGATTTTTGTCAGTAAATAATGACATACATTTCAGTTTCAAATCTCATATCCTTCGGAAAATGTTTGCTGCAACAAATCCTGTTACTTTAGCAACTGTATAAGTTTATAAGAGTGATATTTAAAATATGTCCTATTTTTGGCCCATTGTCCTCCCATTTTGACAGCCTTTGTCCGGATTTTTTGCACTAAGAGGTAGAAAGGTATGGTGCTGAGTTATGACTGCACTACATGTTATATCTATCTATATATGTGTGTGTATATATATCTATATATATATATATATATATATATATATATATATATATATATATATATATATATATATGGGTCTACTGTAAAAGACTGAAAATCGACTTGTTCGAAAATGAACAGTAGATTCTCGGTTACGCAAAAGTGCACTTAAGCGAAAGTGCACTTCCAAACTGATAAAGAACAAAAAAACATTGTTTCTGCAGGGGGGCAAGCCCCCCTGTGCCCCCCACCCCCTACTTAAATATGCCAACTCAGAGATAGCACTACAGTGTGGAAACACATACATTCCCTTTCCCCACTGTAGTGTGCTTCAGCACCTGTGTTCCTTAATGGTTCGTTGAACCAAAATTCGCGGAAGTGCTCTTTCGCTTAAGTGCACTTTCGCGTAACCGAGAATCCACTATTTGTTTTCGAACAAGTGGATGTTCGGTCTTTTACAGTAGACCCATATATATATATATATATATATATATATATATATATATATATATATATGTGTGTGTGTGTGTGTGTGTGTGTGTGTGTGTGTGTGTGTGCAATGTATATATGTTTTCATGTATATGTATCTTCATACACACACATGTATATATATATATATATATATATATATATATATATATATATATATGTGTGTGTGTGTGTGTGTGTGTGTGTGTGTGTGTGTGTGTGTGTGTGTGTGTATCGGTATATTTACAAGACCTGACTGATTCCACAGTGTTTTTCCCCTACTGTTGAATGAGTCTACTGCATGATGTGTTTGAAAAAGCATTGGACATTCCTACATCTCAAATGGTGTAGTGGTACATTGCTCTGACTATAATATACAGGGTCCTGGGTATGAGACTTGGTAGGGCTGATTATTTTGTTACTGTGCAAAGCAAGGGCTGATGGAGACAGAGTGATTAAAGCACTTTTAAGCAGTTGTAAGTGGGTTTGTGTTGTTTTGCGTGAAGCTACATGATGCTAACAGATGGTTAAGTCACCTTAGCTTCACTTAGCGGCACTTACTCCCACTTACACCTGCGTTAATTTTAATTAAAGAAAAGAAAGAAGGATGATAGAAAAGTGGTGAAATGGGGGCAAGCAGGGGGTAAAACATTAGGTAAACCAGCTAGGGATGTGCAGGACGGCTGTAAAAAAGGACCATACCTCTACATTTCTTCTGCAGCAACAGCTGGGAATAATATATAGAATCTGGAATTTACACCCTCACATCCCACAGGGAGGGGTGTTGGCAACAGACATTTGTAGAATAATTTGTGGGTAGACTGATTAATTTCACTGTACATGGGGTGAAATGTAGAGCTATGTATGGGTCAATTATTTTTTTGTGGGATAAATGCCCATTTGTTTCATTAAGGTGAGAGTGGGAAGTTGGGGAAGGGCTGTAGGTATGTTTGGGGAGGTAGGTGGGAAGGATAGGTTGCATTCACAGACAGACAAGACACACAAGACAGCAGACAGGGGTGGTACACATGAGGTGGTTAAAAACCTTGGATGGTGGTTGGGAATCAGAGGCCCATGAGCCTCCAAATGGATACAGTGGGACTGAGGTCCCCACCCATGGGCAGTCACCACTGCACCTTCACGGCCCTGAAGTTGGCTGTGCTGGACGCCTCCCGGTGTGTCAGGCAGCCCTCCATCTGGCATAGACATCCATCCAACTTGGAGCGGATGACACTGCGCACCATACCTTGGAACTTGCGGCAGGTGACAAGCTCCTCTCCTCGCCCGTGCCTGGGGGGGGACCAGCCCCATCCCCTGAGGTAGTTCCACCTAAAGGTAGTGAAGTACCAGCAGATGAGGAAGTTCCAGGTTGGGTCACAGACATGCTGGGCCCCAGTGCCATGGCCAGATGGGGAGAGACATGTGGATCCACCAGGATCTGCCTTCCCAAGTGTGCTATGGTGTTGAGATTATTCAAGATATATTGGTTAGTCATGAGTAAAACATTTCAAAGTTAGTTATAACAGCATGCATGGGTGTTCCAATTAACCCAAACCAACAGATTTGAAACAGTTGCATAGCAAACAGAACACATGCATAAATGGAACAAAAGTAAGCATTTTAACAACAAGCAAGTTACAATGATGGTAACAAGCCACCAATAATAGTATTTGGCAAAGGTATATTAATATGCCACTGATTAAATATATGAACAATAGTAGAATGTATGTCCAAACAATAGATTTTGAGAACAACATACCCATGGTATATGAATAATAATTCTTGATGCAGATGAGGGGTAGGTGGAGAGAAAAAAGTCCATTAACAACTGTATAGGCTTCCATTTTTCACAACTATACTACTCAATACTCTCCAGGTCTGCCCTCACTTTACATCTACCTATGGCCCATAGCTTCTGTAGCACATACATACCCATTAGACTGTCAACTTGTAATGGTGTAGGGCAGACTGAAAGGACAATGGCTACATTATTGGAGGGGGCTTGTACATGTCAGGGTTACATAGCTGACAGATAAGGAGCACCCTGCAGTGATGTTGTGTGAGTCTGCTACTGGAATACTTCCCTGGATTCCTATCTGTGTCCAAGCTTATTGGCAGCACTGACCACTAGCTGTGACAGCATGACACTTGAGGGACATGTATTGGGGAGAGTGCATGGTGTATGTACCTATCCTGCTGTCATTTGCACGCATATGTGTTTGGACAGTGGAACAGTTGTACACAGTGTATTAGTATACCCTTCATACAGCTACTATACACATTTCTTTACCTGTAAGACCTGTGGAGAAAATATTTTTTAACGTTTTCTACAAATATTCAAGATTACTTTAGTGTATATATCCACACATCTCAGTACCACTCCATGGATTCAAACTGTGTCTGGGTGTGCTATAATGAGCAACAGGGCTATTGTCCATCACAATGAGCTACTGGGAAACTGATGTATCTTGCTTGACTGATTTCTAATACCAACTTTGCCTTGTTTGCCCTTAAGGCATTTAATTAACATTTAGTATATTTAATTGATGACCAATTTAGGTTTTAAATGTAGTAGCCTAATGTATTTCTGAAGAAGTCTGCTTGAAGCAGACCTAAAGCTTCAATAAACTCTGCTGGTTGAAATTATATCCTGGTGGTCTCCGAAAGTGGTCACTGACCATTCTCTCAGCTGGTTTTCAGTGGTTTTGTTTGATTTCTAATACCCTCTGGGTTAGACAGTCTGACCTTGTAATCCTGACATTCATGCATGGCAGATAGTTATTGTACTGTGTATTAATCCTTTGAAATGATACTGCCTGGAAAGCAAAGGTTAACACAAGAATGCAATGCTGCAGGGGGCACACTAGCATACTGTAGACATTACTATTCAGGGTTCAGAACTTAGTGCATACAATATTTCATATTTCCTTTATATTTTGGTTTATAGCTCCACAGTCTGCTGTTTTGCATACTAGCTGATTCCCAGAACAGACTCAGTTACTTCATGCTGTCAACACCATATTTGCTGTGATGAACCTGTACACACTCTATTTCTACAACATACCAGAGTAAACACAACAGTTTCTGTTATACATCTTTATTACAGTGAAATTACACTTTTATTAATGGATATCCTGTGGATCAATATTACTGGGACAAATTTATTCATTAGAACCAGTACACACTATTCCTACTGGCAGTAAATAATGTACTCTTTCAACTTTATGCCACTGTATACTGCAACTTAGATCTGTACTCACCAGCCTGTCGATGCATCCATGTCAGTCTGTCTGCATGGGCCTCAGTGTTACTAGCCCTCTCTGCTGCAGCTGTAGGGGTGAGAAGCAAATGCTATGCATACCTGTCTATCACATACTCAGGCTAGAATCTGGTACACCTATATCTGTGATACTTACAAACTGCTGGAACATGGTTGTCCCAAACATCTTGGATCCATTGGACCAAGAGCACCCCCTTCCTCTGCTTTAGGTCAACATAGTGATGCCATATCTGCTCACCAGTTTGGGGGATACCAGTGGCACTGGTGAGGTCATGTGCCAGACAATCCCAGGCCTCCACTTTATACTGTGAGCCCTAGTACTAGCCCTGCAGCAGGCTGTCATCCTGGTTTGTTACAAGAACCCCAGCCATGACCCTGGACTACAAAATGCCCCAGTGCTGAGCCCGAAAGCATGAGCCCTCTCCAACTCCTGACATGGCTCCTGCAGAGATCAGACTACAACAGGTTATGGCTGTATTCCTGCCTGTGTGGTTCAAATAAAGCCATATTCCAGCCCTTTGCTATCATTGGACTATTTTGAAAATACTAGGCTCAGCTAAGCAGTGCGTAAATCTGCTAAGCTGAGTTGCACAGTGCTTAAAGGGGTAATTGCTGAGCATTGCTTACAAGTGCACAAATCCACTTAGCTGAGCTAACTGCTGCTTAGCATTCACATTTAAGCAATGCTTACACCAGCTAAGCATAACTGAGCAGTACATAGCATTGCTCAGTTTTCATTTTAAAAATATCCAGATTGTAGATTAATTCATCATTACTGACATATTATTAAGTGTATATGATTTACTTTACATGACATCCCCTATGTGCTTTCATTACATTACCTTGGCGTGTGACTATACGGTATGGGACACTTGTGTATACATAGGTGTTTTTATTTATTTATTTATTTATTTGCAGTTGTTTAACCAGGATAGTCCATTGGGCCTAAAGAACCCGTTTTCAATGGAGTCCTGGGGAGAAAAGCTCCACATACAGATTATACAAAGATTATATTCCACATACAGATTATACAAAGGTTATGTTACACACATAGTTTATATGTGAAATTACATGTTTCACATGTTATATGCACTCAAGCTTCCATTTTGGACTGCTACACTACCCCGGTAACAAATATCAGTTACTACTTAATTTAACATAAAAAAGAAATAATTTTAACAATGCTTTCCCATGTAAAAATGGAGTGCCTGTCTTGGTACTCGAATCATGAACGCCTGCATGCAAAGCCAGGGCTCTAACCACTAGTCTATCTCATCATTGAGATTTTGGCTATATATTTTTATTTAGCTACTATGAGATGTTTAAGCAGTGCTCTGCAGAAGGACCTAACATGCACACCCACTCAGCTACATTTAAACATATCTTAGAATGTAAAAAAAAATAATAAATTAATAAACCCACTTTATTTACATGTATCTGTAGTCCTTGTCAGTCACAGTAAGGGGAAATTGTAAGGGGACAGATTTTTAAATGTTGCTCTTACAAACTTGCCTCATATTTCTGTTCCATTTCTCATGTGACTGTGGTTTTCTAGCAAATCATTGGCAAATCACTTGGGGTTTAATTCAGAACACACTGACAGGCATTTGGGTTTCAGACTTCATACCCTTCAGGAAATCTGTGCTAATGCAAAACCTGTTACTCTATCAACTTTCCAAATTTGTAAGAGCAATATTTCAAATGTGTGCCTATTTTGGGGCCTTTGTCCCCTATTATTTATGGCTTTGTATAGATTTCTTGCTCTGTATGGTTGAGAGGTATGTGAGTCAGGCATCTGGGCATTCTGTGGAAACATGTATAGTTGAGGGGTATGGCCGTATGGCTCTTTTGCAATGCAGGGGCTGTGTTGCAATACCTGTCACATAGCCCCTGCATTACTTCCTGTTGGGATGGCCTCTTTCAGTGTCTACGGACACTGAAAGCACTTGCAAAGTGCTGTACAGCACTTTGACAATGCGAGGAGGGTGTGACTGTAATTTGACAATGCAGGGGGTGTGTGATAGAACCTGAAACACACTCCCTGCATTCATTTCTTTATCCCCTATCTATTTCAGTGTCCACAGACACTGTTTTACTATTTTTTTTATTTCAGTGTTTGTTGACACCAATAAGCTTTTATAAAGTGCTGTATGGCACTTTCTGAGTACAGGGGGTGTGTTAGATGTGTGTGCACTATTTAAATATGCCCCCTGAACTCAGTTGTGTTTGTGTCCATTTAGCCTTAGCAGTAGCACACCTTCATGAATATGCAAGGCACACTGCTGTTAAAGCTAAGGGGAAATAGACACGGTCCACTCTGCGCAGGAATAGCACTATTCCAGCATGGAGTTTATTAAATCCCGGTGTTGAACTTCTTACTGTTTCTTTTACTTCTTCACCCATTCAATTTTGCAAACAGAAAGTGACCAACTGTAAACTGAGAGTGCCAGTTACTTATGCCAGCAACATTAGATTGTTGAAGGACAGCTATGCTAAACACTGGGATATACTTAGATCTAATGAGAGAGTAGAATCAATAGTAGGAGAAGCCCCGAGCTATATGTATAAGAATAAGAGATCACTTAAGAAATTGCTATGTTATCCAAAGTTTAATTCCAATACTGATACACAGCTTAATATTGGTACATTTCCTTGTCGGGCATGTAACTACTGTCATTTGATTGACAGTAGTGCTGCATGTGACTATCCAGATATGCATAAAAAGATGTTTTTCAGAGCCAGAGCTAACTGTTTGTTTGTGTCTTTCGGCTTTTCTCGGTTAGGGGTTGCCACAGCGGAACTCCGGTCCGCTAATGATTGGCAGTAGAGTTTTATGTGCTGGCTTGCCGGGCCTAATGCACAACCTTCAATGAAGGAACGTCCATTCACGCATGTCGCCACACAGAAGACGCTCTAACTGAGAATCGAACAGGCAACGTCTAACTTTAAGGTGACAATGCTACCTCAGAACCACCACCCAGAGCTAACTGTAACACAGTGAATCTAGTTTATTTAGCCTACTGCACGGTCTGTTACTGTTTCTACACTGGGATGACAAAATGCAGGCTACGAGACAGGATGAGGGAGCATCAATATGATATCTCCAGGAGAGCTGAGCCTAATGCTTTATCTAAACACATCACTTTACTAGGTGTTCAGCACAATTTTAAGTTTATGGTTGTTGAAACAGTCAATGTTGGTATAAGGGGGGCCCACATAGAACTAAGGTAGAAAGCAAAGAATTGAACTGGATTATTAGAATGAAAGCCAATACGGGGAAAGGCCACAATGATAAATTTTCTATTAAACCAGTTTTAATGAATAGACCCTTAGCCAGATAGATATTAATTATGTTCAGTATTTTTATAATGTTTTTTATGAATAAATGTTCTATATGCTTTTAAGTATGAAATGTTTTCATGTTTTTTGAGCTGCATTTTTTGGCTTTTGAATGAAATACTTTATATGTTTTTATGAATGAAATGTTTTGTGTTTATACAATGAGCTTTGAGCTGCATTTTTTGGTGTGGCTTTAAGGGATCTTCTAATTCCTAATTGTTTTTGCATGTTAATTGGCTGCTTTGCTGTTTAAAAGTACTACAGTTTGGATCTTTACTTGTCTGATGAAGCAGTTGCTGCTGCAAAAGCGCTTACTGTTTGTTCTGGGATTAAATTCTTGACTTTTACTGCTGTGTTCTGCTGCCTCCTTTGACATTTGATATTGTGTGATATATTTTTTGGAGGACCGGTTTACCAACACCATAGTCTTTGTTCTTTGAACTCTTCCCTTAGATCTTGTTCTTATAATATGAGGGGGCATTCTTTATCCTCTGTTTTCTGTGGATATTCTACAGAAAGTTCCAGTACACCTTCCTGTGACATATTTTCTTCAGCTGCATCCTGCATCATCCATTGCTCTTTCTTATGGGAACTCGGTGGTCTATCACTCCACAGCATTGCCTGTGTCAGGGTTGCCACTGTTTCCTGCTCCCTCCAACTGAACTTTTGTACTGGTTTCCTACTGAAGTCTCCAGAACATCTTCATGTAGCAAATGATCAGATACTTCCCATGCCACCTGTTTCTCCTTAATATGAGGACTCATTGTTCCATCATGATGTGATGTTACCAGAGTTGGATTTTCTACACTAAACCCTTCACTTCAGAGGTAAAACATAACTTCATTTTCTATTTCTTTAACTTCTTCATTACAAATCTTCTTTTCTACTTTCTCGCTTTGCTTTCTTACATTTTTTATTGTGAAATTTTCTATTTCCAGATACCTTTGCCTGCATTTCTTTTCCATTATATTTGGTGCTACACTTTTGTATTTATTAGCTTTGCTTTCTCCTTTGTATAAATATTGCACTATATTAAATCTTTTATTTTCCATGTGCATATTTCTTCTTCTGATATCTCCCGCTCCAGCTCTTTCTCCTTTATTTGGAGATGTCTTGCTGCATCATGCTCTGATATAATCTGTGTTAGACTTTCTACACTAAATCTTTTACTTCACAGGTATTCCATAACTTCAGCTTCTATTCTACTTTACTAATCCCCTGTTCTAGGTTTCTCTTTTGTGATCTTATGGTTTGCATTGTGACATTTTCCACACCTGGGCGCCTTTGCCTGTATTTCTCTTCAAATATCTTTAGGGTTGCTTTTTTGTATTGATATTTTTGGTTTTCTCCTTTGCATAAATATTGCACCATATCTGATCCCTTTTTCTTTCCCATTTCCATATTTCATTTTATCTACCTTTCAGAAATCTCTGGATTTTGTTCTTTATATTTTTGCACATCCTCTGTTCCTTCATTTTCCAGGTTGCCCAACATTTCTTCATCTATGTAATGTTTTTCATAAATCTGTTGTATTAATGAACACAAATTTGCATTTGAAGTTTTTGACACTTTTTCTTATACAAGTATTTTTTTATCTAATTTCTCTCACAATCTTTTTGTATAACTTCTATCTGGAAATTTTGGGCTTCTTGCATAATAGTAACAATACATAATTTCCTTCTTATCCTCAAAAGTCCACTCTGCTATCTTAATGGCTCTTTTTTGGCCTATTAGTTTTTGTGCTCTTTTTGTGGAATACTACTTCTTTCTAGTAGTATGGCTAGGGCAAGGTGAAAGGGGCAACTGCCCTACGTGCAATGTTGGGAGGCTCATGGTCAGACAATCCCAATATCTAATGCAGTACTGGCCTTTCAAAGCTGGTATTACACTTGCAGTCAAACCTGAGTGCTGTAGTGCTCTGTGTGTGGTGTAAACTGTAGCAAACAGTTTGCTACAGTTTAAAAATTAGGAAAATATTCTTGTTTTTTTTCTTTCTTTTTTTTTTTTTTTTTTTTTAAATAAAATTTGAGTGCTGTAGTACTCTTTGCAAGCAGGGTATAAACTGTAGCAATTGTTTGCTGTGTTTGTAACAAGCAGTATTCTACAATTTATACAAAGATTTTTTTGTTTTATATAAAACAAAAGTGTAACAACTGTCTGCTACATTTGTAGAAAGTAGTTTGCGACAGTTTTAAACAGAAATTCTTTATTTTTGTAATAAAAGGAATGAGGGTCAGGGACTGGGCACAGAAATGGGACATGAATTGCTGGGCAGGAGGGCTGGGGGCCAGTTATGCATCTGGCTACCTGGATGGGGTGGTAGTAGAAGGAAAGTCTTTTTTTTTTTTTTGCACTTCAGTGGAAGAGCTGAGGGTAGGGGGTCCTAGTACAGATAGGGCAAAGTGCTTTTACTGCCACAGGGTGCTGGTTGAGCCAGCTATACTTCTGATTCCTTCTACAACAGTGGGGCTGCCCCGCCCCACTGAGCTGCATGTCTACCACATGACCCAGGAGATGATGAAGCAGCAGAAAATAATTCATTAATGTGCAGTAGAGTGTGGCAATGGGAAAATGAAATGCAACATAGCAATTGAAAAGGTGGTATCAACAATGGCCTTATCAAGTGGTGTTTGATGGACAGATTTACTCCAAAAAGTAAGGAATTAACACCACGTTTCTAACCTTCGTCCCGCCATCACTTTTAAAATAAATGAAAGCTGTAGTATTACCTTGGGTTATTAATATAAAATGTATTACTGTAATAGCATATGTATATATAGAGTTGATGAGATTAGCTTTACAGAGAGCAACATCTTGGAACAAGTCACTAGATTTACTTTATGCACAGACGAGATCTTACAGATGTAAATCCTAAACTCACATTTAGTTATTTTTACTGTTATAATCTCAAATATCATTAATTTAAGCCATAATTTGGCATTGCAAAAAATCATAATCCCCCCTCCCCCCGCCATGTCTTGCTCTGGTACTTTACTATGTCATGTTACACTTCTAATTTACAGGATGCCTAGCCTGTCAAATGTATTTGCTATACAGTAACCTGATGCTAGTTTTGTTTAATTATTTTTACAGCAATTTGTTTTCATTTGGTCATTATGCATTAGTAGACTAATGCAGTGAACTGTAAAGCAATGGCATCCTGTGACTGGAGTTTTATTCCCACTGTCCCATTCTGAGTCAAATTAAGGTAAAGGCTCCTTTATCATCACCACTGAAAAATAATGTACAATGAGTTTTACAACATGGTGAGGCTAAAATCAAATAACTCTGAGTTGCAGTTTGTATTTGTATGTGTGGATTGGTGGGTGGGGGGAGGCATAAAGAAGGAATATAAAGGATGGTGCTCATGTGATGATTTGTGTGCATGTGCTAATTCCTCTCACTTGAGCTCGTTTCAGGTAGATATGTCTGACACTTGTCAAGTCCATTTGTATGAGTAGAATGCTGATTGTTGCACAGAATCGCTGCCATTGTTGTTTCTTTTCAGTCCTGCAGTAATTTACTGTTTTTCTTACTTGTTTCTTTTTTTCTATGTCTGTGAAAATGTGAAGGAAGTACTCCTTCCCGCATGGGCAGTGTAGGGGGACTTGTTCTCCTGCAAAAAAAAAAAAAAAGTTTTGTTTTTTTAATTTGTGTCCAGATGAAGCTATGACCAGATGAATTTGCCTTATTGCAACTTTGTTCACTTGTAATTTGGGTTGGCATAATGTATGAGGTGTTTATCTCAGAGGCACAAAGTAGAGTGTTTGATTCTTACCCTTGAAAGGGAAAGTGTCTGGGCATAAAATCGGCCATAAAAGCAGCTAGCCTAGTACTTACCAATGAATCTATATAAGCTCTCGTTCAGTTAGTACAGGGCAATATTAAATTACTGAAGAAAGTGACAGCAGGGCAGGGATAAATAATGCCGTGAAGTCCATTTCTATTCTTGGCTATGAAATGCTGTTAGACAAACTGGCGTATGTAGCATTCATTTTGTCTCTTTATTTAAACATTCATTTCATACCCATGTAGGCAGACTGCTTTGTTGATCCTACTTCCATGAGCTAAGAGCAATACATTATAATGCATATATATAGTAATGCAAAACATGAGTTAAATTAGTGCACAACTCAAAACGTTGAGAGTTTTGTTAAAAAAAAAACGACATAAAATTCACAGACAGAAATGGTCCACTGTGTACAAAAACAGATAATGGATTCTATCCAATTTTTATAAAATCATATTAGCAAAGAAGCAATTATATTAAGACCAAAAGCAATGGTAAGCAATTCTGCATTTTTACATTTTGTAATGCATATGCTTGTAGCATCTGACTACATAAATTTACTTAGCTGGTACCTGACTAGAAGCTGAATCTGGATGCATTTTACTTCAGCATATACTTGGTTTGAGAGGGTCATACTTCTTGGACTGAATACTTTTTCATCAAATTTTAGATTGATTTTTGGTTTGAATATTAAATATTTTATAGACACAGATTTTCTTGATAGGCATTATAGTTGAAAAAATGTTACTGTAGTTATATTTAAGCAGTTGATAGCTTAGGTTATAAATTTCCCCACCTCACATTATGAAGCAGTAAATCTTTTGTGCACCTGCTCAACCTTTCTGTTTCTAGATTTGCCTCCCCTTTTGAAATAAATGGGACTCATGATAATGTATTTGTTGTGCAGCTGGTTTCCATAGTAACAGTGAATTCTTCTTATAAGCTATAATGTTTGCTGCTTCTAAGAAAAGCTGGTAAGGAGATTGCCATGATATTTTAAGAACTTAATTACCTGAATAATGTTTAGAACCTTGAATAAGGAACACCAAAATTCTGTAGCTAAACATCTGCTGATTATTGAACAATCAGGTGATGTTTAGGAGAGACATAGACCTCTGACCTTGCTTATTACTGCACATAGTGTTGTGCAGTTAATTTTAGAAATACATGTCTGCAGTGTTTGTCTCCCTTGACATGATGATGGAATGGTAAGCATTAATGCAGATTAAGCTATACAGCCCAAACTAACACTGCTGCTAACTACTGTTTTGCGTATAGCTCTGGCTTTTGCCTCTGACATTTAATGCAGACTCTCTCTGAAAACTTCTGTCACTGTTGCTAACAGCCTGTCACATTTCTTCATGAGGTAAGTCAGGTGAGCACAAGTGTCCTTTTACAGAGATGATGCAGGAACACTGTTTGACCAAGAGGCTTGTTCAATGCCATAAGTCTCTGCCTTAAACTGACTAACATAGGCTACAAAACATGAAATGCTGAACTACAATGATTACTTTGTGACTGCCCAGGTGTGTCTTTGCAGGTTGACATCAGTATTGGGTTAGCAGTGCTGTCATTTCCCCTCACTTGTCCCCAGCTCTAATTAGTCACAGTTGAGGGGACCAACATAATATGTCATCATGTTGTAACTTTCAAATCTGTATGTAATCAGATGCCTTTCTCCCTTATCTCTTACCCTGATAACTACAAATCTGCACCCTCTGGTACCTGCCTGATGCTGTACTTACCTGACCAAAAGTAATAGGGCATTAGGCATTGCTGTTGCCAGTGATGAACCTGTATTAATATTGTGAATCAGATATGACTATGGTTTTCCATCAATCTACCAAGAACACTTCGGATTCATGTACTGACTTGTCTTTTCCATCAGCTACCAGTGCAGGAATTTGTGTTGCTTGATAAATATGCCTCTCTGCATCTCTGCAGGCAATATATAGGTTCAGAATCCACTCTCTGTTCCAATCAGACTTGAAAATATGCTTCTCGCTTAAAAAAAAAAAAAAAAAAAAAAAAAAAAACACAGAAACACAGAAAGAAAAAAAAACCTTGCCTGTGCATAATACAGCAAAATAATTCCTTTACCTGCTGTGTGGGCATTAACATTGTTTTCATTCATGAATTCACCGACTGCTGTTTTGAAACTACGACTTACACCAACGTTCATTACTTCACTCAATAGGAGAGCTCTCATGCTGAAGCAACACAAAGCAAAGTTAGGCTGAAATGAAAAATCTCTTATGCATTTTAGGGCAAATAGTGAAAGCAGGCAGTATGAAGCATACAGGTCAACTGTAGCCCATCAAGCCTTTAAATAACACTTTAGTTACTGCAATAAGTACAATACCTCAGCAGTGATGAGATCACTCAGGGTATGAGTGAAAGGAATGACTTGCTAAGCAACATTTTAGTAACAAGGTTCACAGAATAAAAAAGAGGGCTTAGGCATAATGTCAGTGATTACTGCTGTTAGTATGTGTGTTATGCTTACTAACATAGCATTGCAGTAATCCATCATCGAATGTACAGAGAGGTCTAACTTCTTAAAATGAGCATCAGTTCTTACCCATTGAGCAGCTTTTGGTAAAGTACAGTGCAGTTTATTAATACATGCTGACTAATTTATTTTTCTGATTTCTATCTTTATAGGTTCATAGGTTCATAGGTTCATACTAGGCTATCTGCCCGAGGGCATTTACAAGCCTAGCCCATAGTTTTGTGGCTTACGCCACCCCTTTAGTATGGGGAACTATACCCATTATTTTGCTGTGCCTCTGTCGAGCAGTGACACTGAGGTAATCCCTGGGGTATATCTGCGATCTCCCATCCATTGGTCAAGATTTCTCTTGAACAAGGCCAGCGAGGTGCTCTGCCTCACATATACCGGGATTTTGTTCCACAGCATAGGGAGTCTTTGGGTGATGAATCTATCCCTCCAGCACGCCCTATTAATAGCCGTGTCGAGGTTTAAGTCTCCGCCTTGTGGCTCTGACGGATCTAGATTTTGAGGTGAAGCATATTCATCAAATCTGGGTTTGACATGGCCTTGTATGTTAGGCAAAGGTCACCTCTGAGCAGCGTGGCGACTGAATAGAGCTGGAGTTCTTTCAGTCGGGCAGCATAGGACAGATGTTTGAGACCCTTTATCCTTTTGGTGAGGAACTTTTGTGGCCTCTCAAGCTGCTGCAAGTGTCGGGTCAGATACATTCCGAATGGGGCATTGTACTCAATCATTGGTCTGATGAGTGATGAGTACAGGGAGACTATGACCTCCCTTGATCTAGATGAGAATCCCTTCATGATAAGGTGGGCAATGGAGAAGGTCTTCCTAACTACTTTGGCTACATGGGTGTCGAATGACAGACTAGTATCAACCTGAGTCCCTAGGTCCCTGATAACTTCTTCTGTGCTCAGTGGATTGCCACCTATTTGGTAGCTAGGGGTAACCTTGTTTTTCCCGAAGGGTATGACTATGCATTTTTTGGCATTTAACTTTAGGCCATGGCTCTGGCACCAGTTATCCGTTTCTGTGAGACCCTTCTGAAGGATATCTGTGTCAGATGTGTTTTCTACTATGGCCAGTTTGCAGTCATCTGCAAACTTTGTCAGCCATAACCCTCCTGTGTTTGCTTGTACTTCGGAAAAGTAGATGCCAAACAAAAGTGGGCCCAGGACTGAGCCCTGTGGTACACCATTTGTGACAGGCTTTGAGTCTGACATGGCGCCAGCAACTCTGACCCTGTGGGTTCTGTCACTCAGCCAGTTTGCAACCCATCTTGTGATGTATGGGTTAACATTTAAGCTGATGAGTTTTTCAATGATACCCGAGTGGGGTATTGTATCGAAGGCCTTCGCCAGATCGAGGTAGGCTGTATGGACTGCCTTTTCCTCATCAATGGCTTTGGTGACTGTTTCGAAAAAGTCAACCAAGTCTAGAAGGCATGATCTGCCTTTGACAAAGCCAAACTGGGATGGATCCAAAGTCTGCAAATTCCCTATGTCTTTATTTATGAGGTCCATTATGATCCTCTCCATGGCTTTGCAGATAAGGCTTGTCAAGCTAATGGGCCGGTAATTTCCAGGGTCGGTGGAGGCACCGCCTTTGTGAAGTGGGACCACAGTTGCAGTGCGCCACTCCCTGGGTACGTATCCAGAGGTAAGACTATGATTAAACAGCTGTCCTAGCTGTGGGTTTAATTCATCGTTGAGTTCGTGGAGCACACAGCCGGGGACACCATCAGGTCCCATGGATGCTGTGTTTTTCCCTTTGGCGAAAGCCGCTTTCACTTGGGCATTGAAGATGTTTGGGGGGCTGCAATCGCTCGGTATAGATATCTCTCCTTTTGGGGGGGGGGTGAAGTTTGCACTGAACCTGTCAGCCAGTATGTTGGCAATGTCTGTAGGATCAGTAATCTTCACATCATTTTGAACTAGTTCTGAACATATCTGGGAGTTTCCTCCCTGGTTTCTAACATAGCTAAAGAAGGCCTTATGATTGTCTTTTGAGTCTTTAGCTATTTTTCTCTCAAAATTTGCTTTGGATGATTTTATGAGAACTCTTAGTTTTTTACTTATAGTGATCAGGGGTGTCTTACCTTTTAAGGATTTTGCTCTATCTTGTAGTAGCTTCCTTCTTTTGTTGTAGAGTTTATTTATGGCTGGGGTCCACCAGACTGGACGCTTGCCTTTGGTACAAAGAGTCTTTGTTTTGCTTGGGATTGCCTTATCCATGCAGTCCTGCAGGTGCTGGTAGAAGGCATTTTTAAGTGATTCAGCGGATTGAATACTGTTTTCCGCTGGCTCGGGGGCCTTAAAGGAGACCACACTAGTCTTTAGAAGTGTGAAGTCGGCTTTCGAGAAGTTCTTTACTGTGGTCTTTTTTATTTCAGGTGGGGGTGGGATGAGGACCTCCAGCGAGATTAGTTTGTGATCTGATCTCACCAGTGAGGGGTATACTTCCGGTGTTGAACATTGTGCTCCCATGTTCGTGATGATGAGATCAAGTATGTTTTCTCCTCTTGTGGGGATGGTGACTAGTTGTTCCATGTCATTTGAGTTTATGAATTCCAGGAACTTTTGGGCTAGGGTGTTTGGGCTTGAGTAGTGTACCCAGTCTATATTAGGGTAATTGAAGTCACCTAGTATGATGGTGTTTGGTGATACATTTATCCCCTCTAGTGTTTTCAGGAAGGCCATGTGAGGTTCCTGAGTTTGTGAGGGTGGCCTGTAACATGCTACAATTTGCAGAGCTTTAACTCTGAAGAAATTATTCCAGTTACGTACTTTGCTCTTATTGTTAATCAACTGTATGCTTATTTATTCAAGTAGTTTTTTATTTATGAATTCCATCCTCCACTGTTTCTTCAGTTTATTTGTACAATTATTTTTGTAGGGGATTTTTTTTTATCTACAGTAATGAACTATTTGTACGGCAGACTTACTATGGTGGAATGTTGAAAGCATAATACAATGTACAAATTAAAAATGCAAACAAATGTCAAAGATACACAATCCATTAACAAGCTGAAAATATGCTACTTCCATATATTTCAAGCTATTATACAAACAACTATCTGAATGCAACCGACATTATGCAAACATGTAACTAACCATCAAATGACCTTTGTGTACATGAACACACGACTGAGGGGTAGAGTGAGGAGAGAAAAGAAGGAAGGATTCAAGTATGAACGATACGTAAGAAATGCAGTTATGTAATGTTTTCCTCCAATGAGAAAACTGTTTCAAAACACTTAAATCCGATAAAAAATGAACAGTCATATCCCGCTGAGAGCTTAATCAGCTTAGTGAGTAATGCTTTCAGAACTGTCATCAACAGCACTGGTGTAAGATCATTGAGGGTTTTCTGGTATTCAGCATTAAAAGCTGGGTTAATCAGGTTTGTTGTTTTTCAAACAGACATATATGGAGGTGACACAGTACAGCAGACATTGACTGTGTTAAGAATGTTTGATGCTACCATACTAGATGGAAAATTCCAGAATTTATGCTTACTGCTGACATTATTATATGGGCAGTTTTACATGTATCGGTTGTTTTTTTACAAAAATGTCACATTATGGATAGGGAACCAATAGCTACCATAGATCAGGGGGTCCCCGTTTTCCAGAAATATAGGTGTTCACTTCAGTTTAGAAAATTAGCTGTGATAAGCAATGTTTGCCTGCTGTTACAGGGTATCTTGGGCTTTAACCTAATACTTTCCTGGGTAGGGCTTTAACTACATGGCCCATTGTCAACATACTTCAATTACTGCTTAAAATCTGCAAAATTTAAAGTTTAATTGCAAAAGATGATAATTGCATAAGAAGGCATTTAGAATTTGGATGCCTTACTTGGAAAAACTTTCGATAATTTTATTTTTGGAAGCTTTTTCTTTAAAAAAGTCAGAAGTTTCTAAAAGCACACTTCCCGTATTTCTGGGTTATAGCATTTATACAAGCATTCAAATAGCGATCCCTATTCTGCCCACATTAGCTTTTTCTTTTTCCTTAATACAGCTGGGCAATTTCAGAGGGGGATACACAGGGAAAAATGCAAAAGATATCCATACACTTTTTCAATGCTTTCAGAGTCAATTATTTTAGTCTAAATCATATGCGGTTATTTATGACTTTGAGGCATCTGTCAATCATACCATAAAACAGCCAGTTTGGACTTACTCTCAGTAACCTTTGCTACTATTTTGGCCCACAGCCAGTTGCATCTTTTCACCTAAATAGTAATGTCTTTCGACTTTTCCCGGTTAGGAGTCGCCACAGTAGAACTCCGGTCCGCTCATGATTGGCAGTGGATTTTGTGGTGCCGAGTTTCCAGCCCGATGCCCAACCTTCAAAGAAGGCACACCCATTCAAGCATGCACCTACCTGCATGTCTTTAAACATCACTCAATGAATTTGAAGGCTTCAGCAAATGAACCAAAGGGAAAGAAACTAAGACCACCATTTTTCCTAGAAAGTATTAGCAATGGGGCTTAAAGCTTGTGCCTGTTAACATGCCATATGAAGTGGGTATCTGCATTATATATTCTCTTACTCTAAACATATCCTGTTGTGCTGGTATTTGCTAGCCACATGGCATACAATGGGAGTAAAATTCATTTTGATGGCATTTAGCCTGCCTAGGAAATTCAGCTGTAGCTGTGTCTGTGTATATACTTACACAAATAATTTCCTCTACAGAGTGTAAAAAAGTCTACATAGGAGTACAAGCAAATGCTTAACCAGTGGATGTGTGGATTGGGGGGGTGGGTCAGAACACTATCAAAAAGAGAAAATGTCTGCTTCTGCATATCTTAGGCAGAAGGATTTATAGAAAAGAGCCAAGACGTCTGTGTTTGCCAATTGCCCAGCCAGTCAGACAGGACAGAGACCAGTATGAGGATTTATGATAGTGTGTTGCTATAAAGGATAAAACAATCAGCCAAAATCACAGCCTTAGTTCGGTCTTATAGGGATTTCCAGCTGTTTAAGTTATGAACAAAATGATGCACATGACTAGTATCGAACCCCAAAAATGCTGTGATCACATTGCATACTTCATGAAGGTGCTGCCAGCTGAGCTAGCAAAGATGTTAAAATAAAAATATTTAACTGAAAAAAAAGATCAGGGAGAACAGGCAGGCTTGCCTAGTACCTTTTAGCAGGGCAAAGAGTTGGGTGATGGCACAGTTTGCGACAAGTTGTTGTAAGGCAGGCTTGCCTAGTACCTTTTAGCAGGGCAAAGTGTCGGGTGATGGCACAGTTTGCGACAAGTTGTTGTAAGGCAGGCTTGCCTACTACCTTTTAGCAGGGCAAAGAGTCGGGTGATGGCACAGTTTGCGACAAGTTGTTGTAAGGCAGGCTTGCCTAGTACCTTTTAGCAGGGCAAAGAGTCGGGTGATGGCACAGTTTGCGACAAGTTGTTGTAAGGCAGGCTTGCCTAGTACCTTTTAGCAGGGCAAAGAGTCAGGTGATGGCACAGTTTGAGACAAGTTGTTGTAAGGCAGGCTTGCCTAGTACTTTTTACAAGGGCAAAGAGTCGGGTGATGGCACAGTTTGTGACAAGTTGTTGTAAGGCAGGCTTGCCTAGTACCTTTTAGTAGGGCAAAGAGTCGCGTGATGGCACAGTTTGCGACAAGTTGTTGTAAGGCAGGCTTGCCTAGTACCTTTTAGCAGGGCAAAGAGTCGGGTGATGGCACAGTTTGCGACAAGTTGTTGTAAGGCAGGCTTGTCTAGTACCTTTTAGTAGGGCAAAGAGTCGCGTGATGGCACAGTTTGTGGCAAGTTGTTGTAAGGCAGGCTTGCCTAGTACCTTTTAGCAGGGCAAAGAGTCGGGTGATGACACAGTTTGCGACAAGTTGTTGTAAGGCAGGCTTGCCTAGTACCTTTTAGCAGGGCAAAGAGTCGGGTGATGGCACAGTTTGCGACAAGTTGTTGTAAGGCAGGCTTGCCTAGTACCTTTTAGCAGGGCAAAGAGTCGGGTGATGGCACAGTTTGCGACAAGTTGTTGTAAGGCAGGCTTGCCTAGTACCTTTTAGCAGGGCAAAGAGTCGGGTGATGGCACAGTTTGCGACAAGTTGTTGTAAGGCAGGCTTGCCTATTACCTTTTAGCAGGGCAAAGAGTCGGGTGATGGCACAGTTTACGACAAGTTGTTGTAAGGCAGGCTTGCCTAGTACCTTTTAGCAGGGCAAAGAGTCGGGAGATGGCACAGTTTGAGACAAGTTGTTGTAAGGCAAGCTTGCCTAGTACCTTTTAGCAGGGCAAAGAGTCAGGTGATGGCACAGTTTGAGACAAGTTGTTGTAAGGCAGGCTTGCCTAGTACCTTTTAGTAGGGCAAAGAGTCGCGTGTTGGCACAGTTTGCGACAAGTTGTTGTAAGGCAGGCTTGCCTAGTACCTTTTAGCAGGGCAAAGAGTCGGGTGATGGCACAGTTTGCGACAAGTTGTTGTAAGGCAGGCTTGCCTAGTACCTTCTAGCAGGGCAAAGAGTCGGGTGATGGCACAGTTTGCGACAAGTTGTTGTAAGGCAGGCTTGCCTAGTACCTTTTAGCAGGGCAAAGAGTCGGGTGATGGCACAGTTTGCGACAAGTTGTTGTAAGGCAGGCTTGCCTAGTACCTTTTAGCAGGGCAAAGAGTCGGGTGATGGCACAGTTTGAGACAAGTTGTTGTAAGGCAGGCTTGCCTAGTACCTTTTAGTAGGGCAAAGAGTCGGGTGATAGCACAGTTTGCGACAAGTTGTTGTATAAGGGCTGAATAGCACTGGAAGTTGGTGCAACAAAACTAAATTATGTTAGGTAAAGCCAAGAATAACCAAATAAAATGGATTCAAATCTTCTGAGAGTCTACAAAGCTGGAATAGTTGACAGATGGAAGTCTTGCATTAAAGTAATCAGTAGTCTGAAGTATTCAGCCAAAACTGGCTTGTGATGAATCTCACCTGATAAGGACCAGTTAGCAAAAGGGTCAATTTGCCGGGTCTACATTGTATGCTTGAAGGTTTAAAACTTCGACTCTCATATGATCGACACCATATAAACAAAGTTTTAAAACTTAGAACAAATAAAAAAAAAAAAAAAAAAACTTACCTGAATGCTCTGGGCAGGGGAGCAAGCCCCCCTGCACCTCCCACACCCCCCACTACTTAAATATACCAACTCTGAGATCGCACTATATTGAAGTAAAGGGAAATATTCCCTACAATGATCTCCGTTGAAACTTGCGAGCTTTCAAAAGTTCGTTCATATGGTATCGACCATATGAGGCTCAAACTTTTGGGATTTCTAATGAAACCCCAGTTTGCCTCTTTTTCTGGGGCAACAAGGAGAACTGTCTGGTTAATTGACTTACTCAGAGTTATATGCTAGACAGATGAAGGTAGAGGGAATCAAACCCTGTACCATGAGCACAAGAAACAGCCCCATAACTACTCAGAGTTTTATTCCTCTACATTAGTTAAACTCATATTCGGCAACAGTTAACCTCAGGTGCTGTATCTTACCTAGGTTTGGGAGTACACCAATCAGATACCTTACCCAGGTTTGGCAGTACACCAATCAGATACCTTATCTAGGTTTGGCAGTACACTAATCAGAAAAGATTTCAAAGAAGATGGAGCATCTCCTATATGAGGTGTATGAAATGGTTTGGTGAGAGCAGAGATAAGAATATGCCAGCATGTTTTGCGAAACTCTATGTTTATTCTATCAGGGCCTACTGCTTTATCTCATATAAAGGTTTCTAAAAATGATCAAACCTCACTATTAAGATTTAGGTTGATAACATAATGGTCATCTGCTAATCTAAATAAGGAAGACAGAGATTCTTCAGAAAATGGGACAAGTGGTCTTCATCTGGTCAGGTATCAAAGAATAAAGTTTAGACTAAAATGAATAAAGGTTATTGTTCATACATCTCAACATCCAGAGGAGAGAATCAATGACAGTGCCCTTGAAAATCGGGACATATGTCTAAAATCAGGGACACTTAATTAGCATATATTATGCTTAGTCATTGGCAAGTTAGAATTATAGAGACAAGCAGGGCACAATTAAGTTTTATTTTAATTTATTATACTGTCTTAAATGAAAATTTACCACATAAATGTTATTGCCCAAATAAATCTTTTCCCTTAGAACACAGACAGTAATATCACACAGCATTATTCAAAAATGTTTTTATATGAAAAAATGCTCTATATAATAAAGTTCTTTCTTCCTATCAAAAATCCACCAGGTAGGTTACCTTAAGGACAAGACTGAGGGTACATTTGTTAGATTATCATAATATTATACGTCAAAGAGTAATAGGTTAGCTGCTACTTAACAATTGTTCAGTGACACTTAAATAGAAACTTCAAAAATATGTTTTTGTTTTATTACAGTGCAGTTAACACACAGAAGTAAAAATCATACTGTACTCCAGAAAGTGCTTTATATTGAAATGGTCTATAAAAAACTGCTATCAAAAATCCTGTGTTAACTAGCCAAGCTGACAAGCCACATCAGTTGTATGTAATTTGTATTCAGTATCATTTAAAAGTAAACTCCATCTTGAAACTCCCAAAAATATGTTTTTTTTCACTACATCATAGTTATAATGCAAATTAAAATCACAATAAACTCTCCCATCCATTATGGCCAGGTCCTGCAGTAACCACATGCAAAGTGACCTCAGAACATTTGGGTAATTATAGTCACAGAAATATCCCTCTAGCTACAAGGCCAGCTGTGCACATCACAACTTTAAGCAAGTCACATGACCAAATCCATGTTTGTAATAACCTCTGAAAACATCAGCTTGAGTCAAGTAAGTCATACCTGGCTAACAAAGACTAAAACGCAAATTTAAATCAGTTTCATATTGGTAATACTGATGCATGTATGCAGTAAATATATAAAACTGAAATAACTTAAATAAGCGGAATCGGACAAAGCAGCAACAGCACGGACTGTTTATTGATATTAATAGTAAGCTCTTTCGGCTAAGGATATTCCTCCACCTTCTTCAGACTTGTACAATGTCATACTCACAGCACAGCTTTTTATACAAAATAAGAAGCTAATTAAAAACAATTAAAGTAATTAATTAAATTAAACACTTAATTACTTGTATCCCAATATTTTAAAGGGCTAATACATTTAAACAACTACATAATATTTTAAAATGTGATAATACAACTAACTAAGACATATTCTCTACATAAACTTCTTATAAATGAAAATGTATATTAATAAAATATTTATATTATTGAAATATTTATATTAATAAAATCAGGACACCAACATGAAATCCAACTAATATCTACACTCCTACAAAAATATAAATATATTATTATGTAAGAAGTTGTGTGTGATTAAGTAGCACTACATCTATAGTGATAACGATGTTAATAATAATTAGTTATTGCTATTATTATTATTTTTCTATTACATGTTTTATTTTTATTTTTATAGGTAATATATGTAGATGCATTCATGAAGTAGTTTATTTTCTTTATACAGGATGTAGTGCTACTTAATCACACACAACTTCTTACATAATAATACATTTATATTTTTGTAGGAGTGTAGATATTAGTTGGATTTCATGTTGGTGTCCTGATTTTATTAATATAAATATTTCAATAATATAAATATTTTATTAATATAAATTTTCATTTATAAGAAGTTTATGTAGAGAATCTTAGTTAGTTGTATTATCACTTTTAAAAAAAAATATGTAGTTGTTTAAATGTATTAGCCCTTTAAAATATTGGGATGTAGGTAATTAAGTGTTTATTTAATTACTTTAATTGTTTTTAATTAGCTTCTTGTTTTGTATAAAAAGCTGTGCTGTGAGTATGACATTGTACAAGTCTGAAGAAGGCGGAGGAATATCCTTAGCCGAAAGCGCTTACTATTAATATCAATAAACAGTCCGTGCTGTTGCTGCTTTGTCCGATTCCGCTTATTTAAGTTATTTCAGTTTTTAGCTTTTCGTTGTTTACAAGTAAATATATAAAACTAATATAATAATGAGTCAAACTCACTTTCTGTTTGGTTTCAGCCTAGGTACTGAACAAGAAACAAGGAAGCTTTGGTTTCAGACTTGTAGCACAATTTGTATTTCAGATGCTGGACATTAGATCATCCCTTTTTTATGACTAGGTTAGCACAGTTAGTGACTGGTAATAAATGATCATCAGCTTAGCGCATAGTTTTGTAGAACTATGATAATATGGACTGGCAGAGAGATAATCAGCTGATAAGTAAGACATATGACAAAGTACCAGAAGTGATACATAATTACATCTCTGTTTTATGTCATTTTTATGTAACAAAGACTTTACTGAGTAACATTAACATAGAATGCCATGAAATACTGTTCAAGCTTCTATAAGTCGCCGGTACACAGCATGGATGATTCAGTGCTGCAAAGATGATTTAATTTAAATTTAAGAAAAAGGTGGACACAGGAATATCTACGTAGTAAATAGATTGCACCTTATTTTATATTTTATATGTGTACCTATCTCATTTTTTTCAGACAAAATTACATTTGAGTTTAAATTAACCCCACTGCCACTGCATGGGAAAAAAATTAGAAACGCTTAAAAGTAGAAAACTATCTTCACCTCCTATGATGCAGTCTGTATCCATGATAAGTAGATTTAAGAAAAACATATATAAGCAAATAAAAATGAGCCTTACCTGTACAGCTGGGCAGCCATTTATCATAAACAAAATACTACCTTTTTATGGAAATTAGTTACTTTGGAAAGATGTTATCTGACACTATTTTGTTCTAAACTCAGTTGCCTCATCTGGGCTTCTAATCAGAAATGCATTTGTTTATTTTCCACAGATTCCAATTATGAATCCGACTGTTTCCAGCAGAACAAATTTATGCAGTCATACAGTAAAAAAAATGGAAATTAGTACTGTGAAACAAATCGCAAATTAAATAGTTTTGCAGATTAAGAAATGTATGCATTTGCCAAGATTTATGCACATTCACATGTTACTGTGAAACAAATCGCAAATTAAATAGTTTTGCAGATTAAGAAATGTATGCATTTGCCAAGATTTTTGCACATTCACATGAATTTTTGTACCCACAGATTAGCTTCTTTATCATCTGGAAAAAGATCTTTCCAGATACGCAGCTGTTGACGTCTAAGGCCAGCTCAGCGTACTCTCCTTCCTCCCTGCTCAGTCAGGTAACTTCTCAATATTATCACCCACTGCTCTGCTTCACAACAGATATAACTTAGGTGGGACTGGTCACCTGAATCTGACCTCTTGAAGGCAGGTGAAGTAGAATGAATGGTAGCAGTAAAGGACAGGAGATGATACAAGTTTGAGATGACAGCAATATTGCATAGTTGACTCGCACATGTGTGTGGGGGGGTGACAGCAGCCAAGTCACTTGTTTGAGCTCAGCCAGTCAGTCAGTGTGGCAGGCAGTGCCGTGACCTAGACAGATACACATATGGACTGAATGAGCTCAACAACATAACACAAGCAGTCCATGATGGTTACAAATTATAAACTTTATATAGATGAGCTGTGAGCAGAATGCAACAACAAAATATAAATGTATGAAGTATAAAATTCACTTTTTAGCTTGGCTGTAACTTCTCTTGTGATCTTCTTCAAACTAGGAGACCACCAAATGGCAAGTAAGTAATTTAGAAGGACAAGCTCTGGGGACTGTCAGTCAAAATCTGTGGTGGGCCAAGTGCTCATACACAGGACTGGTTATAGCAACAACATACAAACTGTGAAGGTTAGAAAGTATGCTGATTAGCCATTTAAATTAGGTCACCCCTCAAAAAAAGTTGTGGGCATTGTTAATGACAATGGATATATCAATGACACTTTATTATTAATCAATCAGGTATGTTATACCACTTTTCACTTCCCATTCTTTATTGATGCAAACAAAGCTTAAAACATACTGGGTCTGTTTTTCAGGGCCTATAGTTCAGAAGTAGTCCTTTCTAAATAAAGTTTGGATTTCACTTTTTTATACAGTTAAGTTTTAAGGCAGTGATAAGTTTGTAACGCCTCTCTGTTTCTGAATTTGGAGTTTCTGCATTTTTGATAAGCTGCACTGCCTTCACGATCTAGTGAATTGGTACAAATATTGGACATCAGTGATAGGCTTGCTTTTGATGTTGTACAGCAAACTTGCACTTCCAGTTCAAACCTTTCCCAACAGATGAAGGCTTGGAAACTACCAAATAGTTTAATGCTGCATAATGCTCAAATTCATACCGCTCAACTGTACAGATTTTCATAGAATATCCAGATTTTTGCCTCATATGTTTGGTCCATTTTTTATAAAACTGTGGTTTTCTGGCAAATTACTGGCAAATCATTAAAGACTGAAGTTAGAAAATAATGACAGACATTTGAATTTTAGAGTTCATACCTGTCAGAATATTCATGCTAATGCAAAACCTGTTGTTCCATCAACTTTCTAAGTTTGTAAAAGCAATGTTTAAAAATCGTCCCTATTTTTTGGTTTTTGGTGTGCTTGTGTTTTGTGTGTGTGTGTGTGTGTTTTCAGGAAAGGTATTTGTTTTGTTGATTGTCGGGATTTTGGTTTGTCAGGCATGTGAAATTTCATGTTTTTGAACTTTCTTGTTTTTGTCAGTTTTTTCATGTTGGTTATTTCGTTGTTGGTGTTTTGGTGTGTTGGTGTTATCAGGTAGACCCATATATATATATATATATATATATATATATATATATATATATATATATATATATATATATATATATATATATATATATATATATATATATATATATATATATATATATATATATATGGCTTTTCTCCCTGGCCCTCCATTGAAAATGAACTTCTACCAGTTGCACTTTCCCAGTAATCAAATGTCAATATACATATATATATATATATATATATGTTTTCTATACATGGAGAACGTATAACAATGCATACCCCAGAATTTTTAGGAACTGTTGCAAGTGTATGAGTTTATTTTTTTTTTGCAGGCCATTGCCAGTATGGAGATTGTTTCTCATATTCCAAGTCTTTCAGTAGCCTTTAAACTTTTAGGTCTCCCAGCTGTGTACTTTCTTCTTCTGTGGAGCTATGTTTTAGCTCAGCATCACATGACCAACACTGTGAAAATGTTTTTAGATAACAGAAAATAACTACGCTTTTCTATACTGCTTTTACAAGAGCTACCTGCAACATAACAGCTAAAATAATTATTTTCAAGAAACTCGTCTTAATAATTCTGCCTAAAAACATCCCTCTTACAGTTTACACTAAATGCATAAATTGGTCATTAAATTAATTTCCATTCATTCAGGAAAAGGGTACGCGAGACCTGATATATAACTGCATGAGACAGCCAAAACAGTCCTACTATTACCACGAGCAGATTGGACAACATTTCCTTCATCCTGTCATACTTACAGTCAGATTCAAACTGAAAAGTAATTCACTGGGATAGGTAAGGGTCATAGGGAAAAATCCAAAGTAAGCCAGGAATGAATGAAGAATTACTTTGATTTCTGCCATAGTTCTCCAAAACTACAATAAATCTTCAGGACTTTGTGCAGCTGCATAAAGATAACGTTTTCCTCAATACCCAGACCCAGGTTAATCATCTTTAGTCTGTTAAGTGTGCTTATTATTTTCTGGCATTTCCTTTGTAGTGTTATAACTCACTCCACATGTCACAGCATGCTATGAGATGAGGGATTTATAACAACTGGTTGTGATAGAAAACAGTTTATATTCATTATAGATTGGTGTGCATGTGACAATCAGTCATATTAAAAGAAAAGACAAACCCCAGGATTCAGTAAGCTCTGCACCATGTGTAAGAGCTGCTGCACGCAATATGACCGACGCGTGATCCAGGAACAAGGTCCCGGGAAGTGCACAAGCGCTCCTACACTATTCCTGCACGGACACCACTGCTATATGCTAATTACCCCATTTGCAGGTGAAAACCATGCAAATGAGGTGAATTAGCGATCCAGGAAGCAGGCAGGCATCTGTGCGGGAATAGTGTAACCTGCAGAAACGTATTCGGTTACTAACCGAATAAATTTATGCAAATTACAGAATGGAGGCATGACAGCTCGAAAGAAAGCATGTATTCAATGGAGTTGGCATGCCAATGGCCAAATGTATGGCCATTGGCATGATAAATAGTTTCAAAATTATAAAAAATAACTTTTTTTTGGCCGATTTTGGCTGTTTAAGCATAGGGTAGCAGTGCAGAAACGAAAATAAGAAAAAAGTTGGAAATAAGCTTTTAAACCCAAATCAGCATTTTGCCATGATAGTCAATGGCATGCATAAGACAATACCAAGCAATAGTGTTGCTAAGGGGGGAGGCTGAGTGTGAGTGTGATAACTATGAATTAGCATTCTGGTTTATGCAAATGAGGGGATTGATACTGAATCACAGATTTCTTCTCAGTGTTAGCTTGCACCCAACCGTGTAGGTGCAGCAACACTATGCTATAGGTATAAGAGGTAGATGACCTCAGAAGGGGGAGTGTCATGCATGCTGTAAGCTTATTGGAGCTCTGTGGCCCGTTTTTCCCCTTAGCTAAGCACAGCAAAGGAAGGGTGTGTGTCTGAGGGTGCCTAGCAGTATTTACACTGTCTAAATGGATGTGCATGCCATGCACCAGGTTATAAAAAAAAAAACAGGAAATAACAGCTCTGTTCACATATGAGCACTGGATATGCACGGTGCACATCTGGGCTTAAACAGGAAGGCAATGGGAAGGGAAAACAGCAGTAGGAAGGCAATCAAGGAGAACTAGCATAGCTGGCAGGTGAAATGTATCAGATTCAGCCAACTACACATGGAACAGTCGAGTGCACTACTATAAACTATGTATCAGATTCAGCCAACTACAAATGGAACAGTCGAGTGCACTACTATAAACTATGTATCAGATTCAGCCAATTGCACATGGAACAGTCGAGTGCACTACTATAAACTATGTATCAGATTCAGCCAAGTACACATGGAACAGTCGAGTGCACTACTATAAACTATGTATCAGATTCAGCCAATTACACATGGACCCACAGTCGAGTGCACTACTATAAACTATGTATCAGATTCAGCCAAGTACACATGGAACAGTCGAGTGCACTACTATAAACTATGTATCAGATTCAGCCAATTACACATGGAACAGTCGAGTGCACTACTATAAACTATGTATCAGATTCAGCCAAGTACACATGGAACAGTCGAGTGCACTACTATAAACTATGTATCAGATTCAGCCAACTACACATGGAACAGTCGAGTGCACTACTATAAACTATGTATCAGATTCAGCCAACTACACAGTGAGGAACAGAAGAGTGCACTACTATAAACTATGTATCAGATTCAGCCAACTACACATGGAACAGTCGAGTGCACTACTATAAACTATGCAAACACCTTCCAGTCTGTTTCTTCCCACAAACACTACACTACTGGTGTACACAGATGGGGAAATTTTACCTGACAAAGCTAAAAAAATGTTAGGAGCTGCTGTTGCTCTCATACAACAGTATGTGCAAGAGGCTGAGGGTGGTGAGGATGTGAATGCTGATGACCATCCCACAGTGAGGAGAAGGAGAAGAGTGCACAGACCCAGGGTAACCTACATGATCTGGAGATAGTGGAGTGCTATAGGGTGGACAGAGACATTCTACAGCAAATTGTTGAGCTGTGCCGGCCACATCTCACACACAGAACCAACAGAGGGGAACCCATCCCAGTGGATACCAAGGTGTCCATAGGCTTAAGAATACTAGCCACAGGTACCTTCCAAAGGCCAACTTGGGATATCATGGGGATCTCACAGGCATCAGCATCCAGGGTACTCCACCAGTTCCTGGATGCCATGCCAGCACATGCCGGTGAGGACATATATTTCCTCAACACCTGTGAGGCGTTGACCAGCAATATGCATCTCTTCCACCAAATAGCAGAGTACCCTGAGGTAGTGGGTGCTATAGACTGCACGCACATACACATCAAAGCACCACCTGGTGAGTGGGGTAGGGTCTACATAAACCACAAGGGCTTCCCCTCCATCAACTGCCAGGTTGTGTGCAATGCCCAGGGCATTATCTTGAATGTGTGTGTGCTGGCAGCCCTGGAAGCTATCATGACTCCCACATCTGGCATATGTCACAGCTGTACCAGTCATTTGCAAGTGGAGACATCCCATATGGCCACCTAGTGGAGGATGCTGGTTATGCACTGGAGCTGTGGCTGATGACACCCCTCAGAAATGCACACACACCCCAACAAGAACTCCATAATGAGGCACACACACAAACCAGAATCATAATAAAGCATGTATTTGGGATGCTGAAGTCACAGTTCCGTTGCCTGGATATATCTGGTGGAGCTCTGCAGTACTCTTCAGCTACATGTACACTAACGATGTGGACATCCTACAAAAGGGCCTCACTGAGACAGATGCCTGGTGTCAAAGACATGGTCTCAAGCTCAATGCCAAAAAGTGCATTGTCATCCCCTTTGGTAAAAATTCTGTACCCATGAACTACCACATAGGCGGTAGTCTACTTAACACTGAAAGTGTGATAAGAGACCTTAGGACACAGGTGGACAGTAGTCTCTCCTTTGATAATCACATCACCAAAGTGGTCAGGAAATCCTTCTACGTGGCACACCTCATCACAAAAGGTTTCTCATCCAGAAAAATAGAGGTAATTGTTCCCCTCTACTCGTCACTCATTAGACTCATTATAGAGTACAATGCCCCTTTTGGTATGTACCTCACAAGACATCTACAACAACTGGAAAGGCTGCAAAAATACCTCACAAAGAGGATTACTGGCTTCAAACAGATGCCTTATGCAGACCGTCTCAAAAAACTCCAGCTTTACTCCATCGCATATCGCTTACTCAGAGGTGATCTCTGCCTAACATACAAAGCTATGTCAAACCCAGAGCTGTTGGACATGCTCCACTTAAAGAAATCCCAATCCCTCCGAGCTACACACTCTAGGGACCTAAACCTTGTCACCACAATAAACAGAACATGCTGGAGGGATAGATTCCTGTCCCAGAGACTTCCCATACTCTGGAACAGACTACCTATCTATGTCAAACAGAGCTCCTCATTAGCACTCTTCAAGAAAAATCTTGATGATTGGATGGGTAATAGGAAATTCACCCCGGGGATCACTTCTGTGGTTCTGCTTGACAGGGGCACAGGAAAATAATTTTCTTGGGTGGCGAAAGCCAGGGAACCTTTTTGGCTAGGCTTGTATAAGCCCTAGGGCCAATAGCCAGTACCTACCTATGAACCCATGAAATGTTCATAGTATGTGCCATGCTGCACAATATGATCCTGTGGAAACAGCTGCAGCAGGAACAGCATGGGGCAAGGCCACACATCCCCCCACCATTGCCAAGGCCATCACAGACACAGAGGGACTCGGAAGAGGAACTTCCTGAGCCTGCCCATGTAGGCAGAAGGAGGCATGCCCAGTATGCCCAGGCCTTGGCAAAGCGACAACGCATAGCACATACACTGACATGGTAGATACCCAGGGAATGACACCTCTCTCTGACTTGCACATACAGTAAAAGGGATGCCAAACATGACACTACCTGTGCTTTACCATGTATAGGGAGTGTACTATGTGCATCTGACATAGGCAGCCCTCATCCTCAATACTGGCATAGCCACAAGGTCAGTCACTCTTCCTATCAATTGCTGAATGGAGTAGTATGTTCTGATAGTTGTATCTATGGTATGGATGTGAGCATGCAAGGGAATAGGGTGGCTGAATGGGATGGTAGCAGATAGTGGACACCTACATGGGAAGCATGAAATCCATAACAAATACTGCTGTCAACATACTAGGGAGTACTAGACAAGGTGACAAATCCCACTGCAGTACATGTGGTGGCCCAAATGTGTGTCCATATGACACACACATGCTTGTCAGTGCGGCTCACATACCCACCATCAGCCTCAGCCAGCAGGACAGGTGTAGATGACCATGAAGAAAGCCTGGTCTAAGGCCTCCAATTGATGGAAATGGTTAACAGCCCCCCTCCAGACCTACACAGACAGACTACATCAGGTCTGGTAGTTGTATGTTAATTCTGAAGGGTAAGAAGTCTGAAACTGAAATGTAGGTCAATAAAACCTAAGATCTGTACACTACTGATATGCCTCCAGTGTGCATGATAGGTCAGAATACAAAATGAAATGGAAGGCAACAGAGTACCTGAAATACCAGTACAGTTGGGTCTATATTAGAACATCAAAGTTTCAAAACTTCAAAGGTTCTACTATCGACCCCTATTTAGCGAAAGCTGAAAATATAGAAGCAACAGAAAACCGAATTTTTTCCTAGGGAAAGAATTTGGTTGTCCATTTCTGTTGCTTCAGTATTTTCACGCTCTGGTGGAAAGTTACGGGTCGGTTTCAGGTAAGTGTGTGATTGAGTGCGGGTTAGATTAGTTAGGGTTAGGGTGAAGGTTAGGTATGTGTGCGATTGTGTGGACGTGAGGGTTAGGTGAGTTAGGGTTAGGGTGCAGGTCAGGTAAGTGTGCAATTGTGTGGACATGAGGGTTAGGGCAGGGTAGGTGAATTTGGGTTAGGGAGCAGGTGAGGTGAGTGTGCGATAGTGACGGACCTTAGGTTTAAGGTTTGGGTTAAGATAAGTGATTAGTGGTGTGTGTATAGTTTAGTGTAGGGTTAGGTGTAAGATTTTATGTGTATGAGTGTGGATTGTTGTTTGTTTGGTGTGCTTGTGTTGTGTGTATGTGTTTTGGAACAGCAAATGTTTTCCCTAGGGAACAAATTTGCTGTTCTGTATGTTCGATGTTTTCAGCTTTTGCTGAATAGGGGTCAATATTAGAACATTCAAAGTTTTGAAACTTCAACGTTCTAATATAGACCCGTACAGTCATAGCAAATGTTTAAAGTCATCAGGTGTGCCCCACCACAATCCTATGTAGAAATTCAGTAACATGTAAGTGTGAGGTGTAATAACAGTGGAGCACAGATTACCCGAGCTGGCCCAATCTACAGGATAGATTAATGCATGTGTACAATATGCAGGAGTCTGTGTGTAAGGTTGTTGTGTGTTCAATATTGTCTGGAAGTGGTCAGCATGTAGGCAAGGAGGGTTGTGTCTCGGTGGCCTATGGGCAGTACTGTGGATGACAGGGCCATGTTCCGACAACTGCAGTGCCAACCACAATGTTTCTCAGCAATACCCATGTCAGCAGTCATCCATACTCACTGTCCAGATGTCAATATATGTCACTGTCTGAAAGATAGGCATGCCATGAATGTGGGCCCATACATACACACAGTACACAGGTGGAAGTACCCTAGGCAGAGTGCATAAAATGTAACTGTCAACTGCACACAACTTTGGAATTGTACATACAGGTTAGCAGCACATTAGTTGTCTGTGTAGTATGGAATACTGATGTAGTCTGGACAATCACTGGCAGACCACAAAAGGCACAGTTATGAAGTAATGAGAGACTGCCTATGTCCCTGCACAACGCAGCATAAGGGGAATGTCCCAGGTATATATTTGAGTCAGCTGCAAGCAACTTCCATATCACACATGCACCCAGCTCACCCCACCATCACCCACAGGTTTAGCACAGGTCATATCCTTGCTGTTGGGAAGGAGCACAGTATGACCCCAGTTCTGTATGGGAATACACACAGAATGCAGCACACTGAAGAGGTGTCTGATGCATGTGTTCCCCTAGCTGTAAGCAGCACCCTGCATGCATATGGACTAATGGGTCAATATGTACAGGAACTATTGCGATTAACAACTCAAACACTTACCCTTTCACCCTAGGGGAATCCACTGGCTCGCAGCCTGGGAATGGAGGAGTGACAGAATGCACTGGCCTGCCACAGGTGGCCTGCGTTACTACCAAATGGCCTACAGTCCTCTGTCAAAGGCCTGTGCCTCACCCATAGTGCCAATGTATGGTATCTCATGGGGTCCCAGATAAACTAACACAGTCAACAGAACACAAACGCAAGGTAATAGTGACAAATCCCAGTGGCATGCCCCCATGTCCTACTGCATGAACTGGGGGGCAATCCATAAATACTGCTGGGAAGAAGGGCTAACTATAGGGATGCTTCCCAGATATTGCTTGCATAATGTTAGGATGAGGATAGAATAACAGATTGGGGGTGTAGATGCATGGACTTCATGGAGTGTGTGAAGTCTGAAACTTTGATGTGTTTGCATACTACCTCTGTCTGCAAACCCAGTAATGGGTGGCTATAAACCTGCTCATAAACCACAATGTGAAGGGGAACTGACCAAATATATGAGCCCTGCCTCTGAGTAATCTGGGAGAATCTGTACAGCTGAGAGGTATGACCACAGCAGGATATGGCCATTCTGTTAAGTTGATATATGTACAACAAGGGTATCCTCAGACACCATACTACAAAGGTGCTGGACCATTTACACAGATCCATCAGCAAGTGTCTGTAGCTACCCCTCCAGCATGGCAGGAGTGTACAAGAATGTATAGGCTGTGAACCACAATACTGGACTCAGCTTCATTCATCTTGTATTTACCAGTAAATAACTGTGAGCAAATAATTATATCTGTCAGTAGTCGATGACATAACACATCACAGTGTAAAACAGTACATTTGTCTGAATATCTCTGCTAACACTAACCATGTAACACAAACAGCACAGACAGCAATAGTTACAGTATCCCCCTATCTGCTGCCCATTGTGACTCCATATTGTCAACCTATCTACAGATATCCTGCAGAAACAGGTTGCTATCTGAAGGTTGAGAACACCAAACCCTGGACTGGAGTACAACCCTACCTGGAATGGATTCACACACTCAATACAGAAGGTCATACTGGGCATGCTCCTAAAAGAGAAATGAAGCCCATGTCTGACAACACAGTGGACTATATATATCTGTCATTTGCAGATGTCTGTGCACACACACCAAATTGTACACCATTTATACTTCACACACACACTGGATAGGAATACTCACATATATCTAAGGCCAACACACTATAATAGGTCAAACATACACACAGAGAGATGTGGGGAAGAGAGAGACAGACAGTGACAGATAAAATTTCATTATAAGGCCTGTCCCACCTACTACACATCCAATTGGCTGATATTGCATGATGTGCAGATGTCAATCACAGTAGACATTCATTTTGGTAGTCCTCAGCCCTATAGTGTCAGTGGTGCTTCTTATAACTGTGTAACACAATAGTAAAAACCAGTCTTCGTGTAGCATTTGTATACTCAGTCCTATCAAATGTAAAGTTGTATGCAACTGAGTGTGTGTGTGTGTGTGTGTGTGTGTGTGTGTGTGTGTGTGTGTGTTTCCAAAGGAATGATTTATGGCCCATTCACACATACTGCACTTCCCATTGACCATGTTACCACTCCTGCTGATGTCAGTCAACTTGAAATAACCCTTTGGCCAAGTCTCAGTCCTATAAGCTTCATAGCTCTCACAATAACTGTGCACTACCATAGTGTTGCAAACTAGTTAGGTAGTAGTTCTAATCCTGGTCCTTGAAACTGTGAAAATGTGTGTGAGACTTTGTTGATACCTGCTTTTGTGGTCATTCACACTTACTGCACTTCCCTCACCCCTCAATTAGCACTGCAGCTGATGTCACTCACCTTCAAAGATACATTTGGACAGCTTTCCAACATACAACTGTTGTGGCACTTGTGATAACTGCTTAATGCCATAGTGTAGCAAACTAGTTAGGTAGGAGTTCTAATCCTGGTCCTCGCAACTATGAAAATGTGTGTGAAAGTGTGTGAGTCTTTGTTGACACCTGCTTTTGTGGTCAGTCACACCTACTACACATCTCTCACCCGTCCTTTAGCACTGCAGCTGATGTCACTCACCTTCAAAGATACCTTTGGACAGCACTCCCACATGTAACTGCTATGGCACTTGTGATAACTATGTAATGCCATAGTGTAACAAACTAGCTAGGTAGGAGTTCTAATCCTGTTCCTGGCAACTGTGAAAATGTGTGTGCTTGTGAGGCAGTCTTTGTTAACAGCTGCTTTTGTGGTCATTCACACTTACTACACTTCCCTAAACCCTCCTTTAGCACTGCAGCTGATGTCATTCACCTTCAAAGATACCTTTGGACAGCTCTCCAACATATAACTGTTGTGGTACTTGTGATAACTGCGTAACAATACAGTAACAAGTACAAATATGACTCTGACATTGTCCATGTTGGTGTGAATGACCTGAGACGTACCTCCATAGACTACATGAAAAGGGACATGGAGGAGCTGTCCGATCTTGTAATCCAGGCAGGTATGACCCTAGCCCTGACTAGCATCCTGCCAACACCCAGAATGATACCACAGTACAAGGACAAAATGATTGACTTCAACAACTGGCTAAGCTTCTAGTGTCATTCTGAGGGGATCCAGTATCTGTCTGCCTGAGATGAGATGATCGACAAAGCACGATGCTTTGCCAGCGATGGCCTGCACCTGTCGCCCCTGGGATTCTGGATACTGGCTAAGGCTGTAGCCACCCCTATAGTGCTTTTTTTAGGCAAGGTTCAAATGACAAAATCACCACCATAACAGGTACAAGCAAGCAAAATCTAAGGATATTGCTACTCAATGCTAGAAGTCTAAACCTCAGAATGCACTCACTTGAGGCACTCATTAAAATGGAGAACATTGACATCTGTGCAGTGACAGAGACCTGGTTCAAGGCTCCAGAGATTACCCCTGCATTACCAGGATATAATTCATAGCACACCTTTCGGCCACCTAACCTGGACCGAAACACTAAAGGCAGAGGTGTGTCCATATTCATTAAGGATATCCACACCTCTAGGCTAGTTGCTCAGCATAATGTATCTGAGATTAACCAAGTGCAACTAACTCTGGACAAGACCGCAATCCAAATTGTAGCTTACTACAAACCCCCCACCATGCCCCAGGATTCCCACTCCTCATTTCTTGATACAATGGAAAATATTAGGGTACAACCTAACACCCTATGGGTAATTTCAACTACTCCACCAACAACTGGAAAAACTACTCATGTACCAACTCTTATGCTTGTTTTCTGGAATTCATAAATTCCAGTGCCTTGGATCAACTTATCCACACCCCCACCAGGGGCAGAAATATCCTGGACCTGGCCATTACCAACATGGGCAACCAGTGCTCCACACCAGAAGTCTATTCCTCGTTGGTCAGATCTGACCACAAGCTAATCACCCTAGACATCCACATCCCTTCCCCACCCCCCATTAGGGAAACCACCATAAAACATTTCTCCAATCTAACTTCACGCTTCTTAAGACAGAAGTGACAAACTTCATGACACCCATGCTGACGGACAATAAAGGTATGACTGCTGAATCCTACACAAATGCACTTTATAACCACTTACACAAGTTCATGGATCGTGCAATCCCTAACAGAACCAAGATGCTATCCTACAAAAAAGGAAGCCAATCTGGTGGTCCCCTGCCATAAACAAACTCTACAACAGAAGAAAGAAACTGTTGCAAAAAAGAGTAAAATCCCATGATTGGCGGAACTCCCTGGTCAGCCTCAGTAAAAAAGCTAAGATCCCTCATAAAATCCTCCAAAGCTATTTATGAAAACAAAATTGCCACTGACTCTAAAGACAACCACAAAACATTCTATAGCTATGTCAAGAATCTCAATGGCAACACTCAGATCTGCTCTGAGTTACAGCACAATGGCACTAAATATACAGAACCAACTGATATTGCCAACATCCTGGCAGATAGGTTCAGTGCTAACTTTACCCCCCTTTCATCCCCTAAAAGGCCCATCTCTATACCGGAAGAATGCAATGTTCCTGCAATCATGATTGCACAGGTAAAAAACACACTCTCCATAGCTAAGAACACAGCATCCTTGGGACCTGACAAAATCCCAGGCTGCGTTCTACATGAACTACAGAATGAACTGGCACCCCACCTAAGCACCATCTTTAATCATAGCGTCACCTCAGGCTATGTGCCCACTGAATGGTGCACAGTGACGGTTATCCCACTCCACAAAGGTGGAGCCACCAGGGACCCCAAAAACTACTGCCCCATTAGCCTGACGAGCCTGGTCTGCAAGGCTATGAAATGTATCATCATGGAACTTATAAACAATGACATTGGTAATCTCCAAACTCTGGACCCCACCCAGTTTGGGTTTGTAAAAGGCAGATCATATCTCCTAAACCTGATAGACTTCTTTGAATGGTCACCAAAGCCGTAGATGAGGCTAAGGTGGTTCACTCAACCTATCTAGAGCTTGCCAAGGATTTTGACACCATCCCCCACTCTGGAATTATAGATAAACTCACTAAACTAGGTATAGGTATAAATCCCTATGTCACAAGATGGGTTGCCAACTGGCTCACTGACAGAACCCACACTGTGAAAGTAACAGACTCCAAATCCAACTTCAGACCAGTGACAAGTGGTGTACCACAGGGTTCAGTCCTGGGTCCTCTCCTGTTTGGTATCTACTTCTCTGAAGTACAGACTAACACAGAAGGTCTCTGGCTAATGAAGTTTACAGATGACTGCAAACTAGGAGCCATAATCAAAACTCCGAAAGATGTGGACATCCTACAAAAGGGCCTTGATGAGACAGATGTTTGGCGTCAAAGCCACGGCCTTAAGCTCAATGCCAAAAAGTGCATTGTCATCCATTTTGGTAAGAACTCTGTACCCATGAACTACAACATAGGTGGTAGTCTACTTAACACTGAAAGTGTGATAAGAGACCTTGGGACACATGTGGACAGTAGTCTCTCCTTTGATAATTACATCGCAACAGTAGTCAGGAAATCCTCCTATGTGGCACCCCTCATCACAAAAGGTTTCTCATCCAGGAAAAAAGAGGTCATTGTTCCCCTCTACTCATCACTCATTAGACCCATTATAGAGTACAACGCCCCTTTTAGTATGTACCTCACAAGACATCTACAACAACTGGAAAGGCCGCAGAAATACCTCACAAAGAGGATTACCAACCTCAGACAGATGCCCTATGCAGAGTGTCTCAAAGAATTGCAGCTTTACTCCGTCGCATTTTGCCTACTCAGAGGCGATCTCTGCCTAACATACAAAGCTATGTCAAACCCAGAGCTTTTGGACATGCTCCATTTAAAGAAATCCCAATCCCTCCCAGCCACATGCTCTAGGGACCTAAACCTTGTCACCACAATAAACAGAACATGCTGGGGGGATAGAGTCCCGACCCAGAGACTTCCCATACTCTGGAACAGACTACCTATCTATGTTAAACAGAGCTCCTCATTAGCACTCTTCAAGAAAAATCTTGATGATTGGATGGGAAATAAGAAATTTACCCCGGGGATCACTTCTGTGGCTATGCTCAGTAGGGGCACAGAAAAATAATTTTCTTGGGTGGCGAAAACCAGGGTACCTTTGGCTGGACTTATATAGCCCTAGAGCCAATAGCTTAGTACCTACCTATGAACCTATGAACCTACCAATTCATAGCTAGGTAGGGGTTTGAAACTCAGTACTGACAAGTGTGTGTGTGGGTCATCAGTATCTTGTGTGGGTGTTGGTGTGATTTTGTAAATAACAGGATCCATTGCAGGGTGGGTTTTGCTACATTTTCATATTGAAGACCCATATGTCCCAATGTCACATTACAAGACCAACAGTTGTCAAACACCATAGAGTTTGCTGTAGATAATCCACAGCCATACATTTATATACAGGCAACCATTATAATACCCAGAGACCTCTCTCCGTCCACGGATCATACACAAACACACTTGGCTCTTTCTCTCTTTCTTCCTTTCTTTCCCTCTGTCTGTCTGTCTCTCTCTCTCTCTCTCACACACACTCTCTCTCTCTCTGGTAGATGTAGGAAAATGTATCTGTTTTGCATAGGCAGCAGCTTGACTTTGGTAGGTAATGCTCATGATCAGCTGATGGCCTGTGCATGAGTTGGAGTCCTCTACTTACTAATTGCATGTGGAACAGCTGTGGTATCATTCCTATAGCTAATTGCATGGAAACACACTCCTATAAGTAAGCAGTGCACGTGGGTGTTGGCCCTTCTCCCTCACTGTGAGCAGGACTTCATGTGGGCGTGTGATGAACAGCATCACAGAGGGTAGATGGAAATGCCTCTTACAACAAACACTATGGAGACAGGCCAACAAACTGGAAGGGGAAGTTCCAGACATGGGGACATAATGTAAGTATTGCTGTTCTACATTTGAAGTAATGTTGGTTTAACAGGGTTTGTGTGGATATGGCTGTTCTGCATGATTTAAAGTCTGGCATGACGGTATTATGTGGTTGAGAAAACTCTCACCTGCAGGGCTATCTGCAGACTGGCCAGAGTTTGAAGCCTGAGATATGGTGTGTTACTCACAAATTGTCTGTCTTCATAAATTCAGTAGCATACTCTGATTATTGTACTCAGGAAATGATAACATCCATGTGTGTTACTGACTTCAAATCCCTCAGAAGAAATATGTCACAACAAACCCTGTTACACCAGCAATGTTCTCAGTTTATAACTGCAATATGTCAATATTGGCAGTGTGTTTGTGCCTCTATCCTCCAAATCTGCCCCCTTTGTTCATATGTCATGCAGTAAGAGGTGGATATGTACAGTTATACCATTATTTAATGACATAATTGCTGATATCAAGCCAGTGATATATCAGACTGCCAGACATGTAATGTATAGGATGGCTAATAGTTGAGAACAAAACCTGGATATTCTGTGGTAGTCTGTACAGTAGTGAGGTCTGTGTACTTATGGTGATTGTTGACAGAGTGTCTGTATTATGTAGCAGTGTATTGTGATCATGTTATTTGGCCTGCCACAGTGGTATGGTGGTAGCGTTGTTACCTCACAACAAGAGGTTCTCCCATTCAATTCTCGGCTTGGCTTGGGAGTGCTTTCTGTGTGGAGTCTGCATGTCCTCTGCACAGTTGGGTAGCGTTCGAAAGACATGCATGCGTAAATGGCTGTGCCTTCGTTGAAGGTTTGGCGTCGAGCTGGCACCTTGGCGTTTTGTAAAAATCTACTGCCAATCATTAGCAGACTGGAGTTCCGCTGTGGCAACCCCTTACTGGGAAAAAGCCAAAAGACAAACAACAACAGACTGTGGTAGATGTCAGTGTTCTTGGTCCGGTTCTATCCGACTTTGCATGCTGCTCCAGTTTCTGATACCCTATCAGTCTATATGTTTGTAGGGTCAGACTGAAACATGTCCCATACCACAGTCAGGCATCAGACTACACTGTGAATTGGCCCAGTGTATGTAGGGTTAGTGTGTGAGTGGCAAACATGATGATGACTTTTGTTCACACAGGCCATAGACTGAACTATAATTTAGGCTGACCATTATATGACTGTGACTGTGTTGAGATCAGTTGTGGGTATGCACTTTCACACTGGTGTCTGTTACTTCACGCTGTTACATGCTTGTAGTGCCTGCTATATTTGCATTTACATGTGTATTCCCCCATAGGTAAATTGGGTTAGTGTTGTGGCAGTCTGCCTGTAGTGTAGACAGTGCTTGGTGACATGCGTAGCAGCGCAGTGTATTTACCCTAGTGTGATATGTCCAGATATTTGTCAGATGTACTGTTGTTTGGCCACCATACGAGTTGTGTATGTGGGCTGGTGTGAAGATGTATCTCACTAACTAGTGTGAAGTATGTGGCTTGGGATCTCTGCTCCTCCAGTTAATATGTGTTAGGACAGACAGGAGGGTGTGACTGCATAACATGTGTGAGCTTACCTAGTCCAGTATTTCTGATATATCCCCTTTTGTAAGGCTCTAAACATCCCCTTTGACAGGCTTGTTCCACATTTCTTGCACTAAGGCATTCCGTGTATACCTCCTGACTGACCAAATTGTTTCAGATTGTCCATGTTTATTGTTTATATTGCTTCTGTATTTCACAGGATCATTACTGTGATTTGTGTGGTGCTTCACTATGATGATTTTATGATGTCTGTCAGTAACTGATGGTGTACATGTCAGTTTCAGAAGAGTCTTCCTTCACAACATGTATGTTGACACAACCCCTGTCACTGTAGCAGCATTCTACATTTAGAACTGCAATGCATACATTACGTTCCCTTGCACTAACAGGTTGAAAGTTATGGTGCTGAGGTACGACTCCATTACATGTCATGGGCCTATGTTTTATATATATATGAGAGAGACAGAGAGAGAGAGAGAGAGACATAGAAATATATACAAATATATATATATATATATATATATATATATATATATATATATATATATATATATATAGATATATATATGTATGTATATATATATATATATATATATATATATATATATATATATATATATATATGTGTATACTTACATATAAGAACATGACTGATTCAACACCATTTTCACTTACAAGTACTAAACAACTGTAGTAGTTAGAGCAGTTGTTCACTACTATTCAGTATGTGTACTGAATGATATATTTGAAAAACAACAGACATCTTCACACTCAAATGGCTTAGTGATTAACTGCTGTGATTATAGTGTACAGGTCCTGGGTTCAAGATCTGCAACGGCTGTATAATTTTTTTGCTAGGCAGAACAAGGACTGTTGCATGCAGAGTGGTTAAGGTAGTTTTGAGCAGCCTTAAGTGGGTTTTCGTGACGGTAAGCAGTGCTAATGTACGGTTAAACGAAAAGGCATTTACACTGTGTAGGCTTTGCTTACCAGTGCGCAAATCTGCTTAGTATTTACATTTAATTAATACTTTTACCTGCTAAGCATAGCTCAGGCCTGATGACCAGTGATCACATTCCCGTTTGATAAAATAGGGTAATGACATCTTTAATTAGTGTGTTTAATTCAATGTACATAACCTGCTTCTATGTGCTGTCATTACAGTAGCAAGAGGTGTGACTATACTGTATGGGACACCTGAGTATACATGGGTAGTACCATAATCTTTTCTCTTTGTATGTGTTTCATACTTGGGTACTATCCCAGGTTATATGCAGTCACACTTGCATGCATTGTATCATTATGTTACTACCTTTAACAGTGCTTTTCCAAGTAAGAGTAGATTGCAGATTGCAGTACTGGAATAATACACCCCTGTCAAGGCTGCTGATGTCACCCACCTAGAAATACACCTCTGGGAAGGATGTTGCCCAATAATCTCCGTAGCGTCTGTGTCCTGCTGTAGTGTGATAAAATAGTTAGGTAGGTGTTCTAACCCCAGACTTGGCAACTGTGTGTGTGTGTGTGTGTGTGTGTGTGTGTGTGTGTCTGACTTAGTAGAAAGCAATGCTTTTTAGGGTACTCACACTCCTTACAATTCATATACTCAACTTTGTCAAGACTGCTGATGTCACCTGGCTAGAAATACACCTCTGGGAAGGTTGTTGCCCAGCAATTTCCGTAGTACATTCTGTAACTGTGTACTGCTGTAGTGTGATAAAGTAGTTAGGTAGGTGTTCTAACCCCAGACTTGACTTGGCAACTGTGTGTGTGCGAATCTGTGTGTGCATGTCTGTCTGTCTCTGACTGAGTAGAGAACAATGCATTTTAGGGTACTCATACTCCTTACAATTCATGTACCCAACTTTGTCAAAGCTGCTGTCACCCACCTAAAAATACACCTCTGGAACAGTTGTTGCCTAATAATCTCCATAGTGCATCCTATAACTGCATGCTGCTGTAGTGTGATACAGTAATTAGGTAGGTGTTCTAACCCCAGACTTGGCAACTGTGTGCATGTGTGTGAATCTGTGTCTGTCTGTCTCTGATTGAGTAGAAAACAATGCTTTTGAGGGTACTCACACTCCTTACAATTCATATACCCAACATTGTCAAGGCTGCTGATGTCACCCACCTAGAAATACACTTCTGGGAAGGTTGTTGCCCAATAATCTCATTAGCGTGTCCTGTAACTGCGTACTGCTGTAGTGTGATGAAGTAGTTAGGTAGGTGTTCTAATCCCAGACTTGGCAATTGTGTGTGTGTGTGTGTCTGACTGTGTAGAGAACAATGCTTTTGAGGGTACTCACACTCATTACAATTCATATACTCAACTTTGGCAAGGCTGGTGATGTCACCCACCAAGAAATACACCTCTGGGAAGGTTGTAGCCCAGCAATCTCTGTAGCACATCTGCTAACTGTGTACTGCTGGAGTGTGATTTAGAACTGTGGTAGGGTTCCATCTCCACCCATGGCATTTCTGGATGATTTGTGTGTGTTTCAATGTCTGTGTATGGAGCAATGCATTATAGGCTAATCACTCACAGTATATTTCAAATGCCCTACTTTGGCAATCCTTCTGATGTCATTCATTGTGAAATACACCTTTGGGGAAGGAGTACTCCAGTAATGGCCATGGCGCATACTGTAAATGTGTAGTGCTGTAGTGTAATAAACTAGTTAGGTAGGGGTTCTACTCCCAGACATGACAGGTGCGTGTGTGTGTTTGTAACTCGTATCCTGTGTAGAGGTGGTTTTGGGTTTGTGACACCTGTGGCCAATGTGGTACAGGTTTTGGATATTTCTTATATGGTGGCCCTACTATATATCACAATGTCAACCATACAGAGATAACAGATGTAAAATGGCTGGGGTGCAAAGCCATACCCATACATGTGACATCAAGGCCAGGCAATCACAGTTAGCAACCCCAGTATTACCCAGAGCACAATCTCAACCCATGTCTCATACACACACACATGCCTAGGCAATCGCCAATATGTGGGTAGTACACTGCATATTGCCACTGATAGTAACTATAAAGTGATAGCAGTGGGCCACAGGGGGCATCTCCCCCTGCCCATCTGTCCAATATGCACGTACATGCAGACAGTGCACCTCCCCCATGCTCCCCAATGGACACCTGCAGCATGTGTGGCACCTTCACATGTGACCCACAATGGACATACCATGCCTGACAACATGCCCTATATGGACAGATGCCACTGACATCAGGGAATGCTGTTAGCATGCTATCAATGTAGGTGCAGGGTAAACCTGCTGCCCATTACCAGTTCCTGCCACAGGTGGGCAAGACTGGCACATCTGATGATAATCTGTGTTCACAACATGGGCCAGACACCTCAGGTACAGTTCCACATGTCACTGTACATGCATGTGGGAGGTGTGCACATTCTAGACTCCGTCCATATCATGGACTAAGGAACACATACATGGCAAGTGATGCACAGCACTGGCCACACACAATAGTCACTGGATGAGGGATACAATACCCACTTGTGTGGGCAAATGCAGAAACTACAGCCCTGAGCCACAATGCAGATCATTGTCATGTGGCCTGATGCCACGGTATACCCATCGTCTACCCTTGTATAGCCTGCTGGCATAGTTGACCATCACACACCCATGCAGATATGCACCCATGCATGTCAGTACTGGCACCCTGTTTGTGTGTGTGTTGTATGGAGCATATGTCCACATCCACACTCACTACAACCCCCATGGTCACACTGAAGCATGCTGTCTGATGTCTGACACCTCCTCATAATCTTTGCCCATACAACCTCCATATGACCCGTGTGGTGCATGTGATACCTGCATAGTGATGTGTTGTGGCAATCCCACTACTGAAGGGTTGTACTCCTGGCCCTGCCAAGTGTGTCAATGTGTGTGCATCCCTGTGAGAGTATGGTTGTGTTGACGCTGGCACCTGTTCATGCAGACAGGCATGTGTACATCACCTACCATATATCTACCGTATCCCTGTTGCAGATGTCACTCACCATCACATATATGTTCTGAGTGCTCCACAGCAGGTATCCCATGTGGCACATCCCATAACTGCATTGAAGTGTGAGAGCACTACATAGTCATTGAGGGTTTTATACCCTGTGCTGGTAGGTGTGTGACACAAATATGCTTTGGTTTTACTCTCCCACCCCTCCCTGACATGTATTTGCCTCTGTCTGCTTCTCTCAGTCCTTCTCTGGTAGATGTGGAGACCCACACCTGCTTTTCTTAGGCAGCAGCATGTGTATTTTAAGTGATGCTCATTATCAGCTGATGGCCTCTGCATGAATTGCAGCCCTCCCCTAGCTGATTGCATGTGGAACAGCTCTGGTAACATTTCCATAGCCAATTGCATGGAAACACACTCCAATATCTAGGAATATCATGGTGGTGTTGGACCTTTTCATTCAATGTGAGCAGGAACTAGATCTGTTGTCTGGCAAACAGCATCTCAGATGGATTGGGGATTTATCTCTAACAACATACACTGTGGAAAGAGGGCAACAAACAGGAGGGGGATGTGCCTGACCTAACTACAGACTGTAAGTGCTGCTATACTGCATTTGGACTAATGTTGGTTTAACAGTGTTTGTGTGGATATGGCTGTTGTACATGTCACAATACCTGCCATGTCAGTTCCATGTTTATGAGGAATCTCCATCTGCATGGTCATCTGCAGACTGGGCAGTGTTGCACCTTTGGTTTCATGTGTTACCCATGGAACAGCTATCTGTGGACTGCAGAAGGTAGTGTGAGGATTGCAGTCTGTTGATGGTGAAGGCCGTGACAGTTACTGACTTCAAATCCCTCATAGGACATATGTTGCAACAAACCCCATTACAACAGTAAATGTATGAGGTTATCACAGCAACATGTCAATATTGGCCCTGTGTATGTGCTTTCAGCCACACCTCTGTCAACCTTTTTACATACGTCGTGCATGAAGTGGTGCATATGTGCTGTACACCATAATTAGTGTCATCATATCTGATAAGCCAGTGATATCTCAGACTGCTACGCATGTTATGTACAGTAGGGGTTATATTTCATGACATAACCTGGACATTCTGTGGATATTTGTACAGTACTGAGGTCTGTGTATTTATGGTGAATGTTGGCGGTGTGTGTGTATTTTTAATATGTACTTTAGCCTGTGTACAGACTGTGATATATGTCATTGTTCTAGTTCCCCTCCTATCTGATGTTACATGCTGCCCCACTGTATGGTACCGTAGTGGTGTACATGTTTGTAGGGCCATACACATACATATCCCATACCACAGACAGCCATCAGACCAGTATATATAGGGTCATTCTGTGAGCGGCACATATGAGGATGGTGTAGAACAGATAGTCCATATACTGTCATATTATGCTAGTTTACCATATGAGGCTGTGGCTGTGTTCACATTGGTTGTGGTTATGCACTTTCACACAGGTGTATCTTACCCTGTGCTGTGACATGCCTGTTGAGCCTGCTATATATGCGGGTACATGTGCATTCCCCCATCGGAAGATGTAGGCCAGTGTTGAGCCAGTCTGCCTGTAGCCTGCACAGTGCATTGTTACATGCCTAGCAGCTTAGTGTACTTACCCAGTGAGATGTCATGTGCAGATACTTGTCAGATGTACTGCTGCCGGGCCTCCCTTAAAAGTCATGTATGTCAGACAGAGCAGTGGGATGCTGTACAGATGTATGTCAATATCTACTGGGTAGTATGTGGCCATGGCACCCCTGTACCAGCAGTCATTATGTGTCAGACCAGACAGGAGTGTATGAATGCATAACCGATGGTGGCAAATGTATACCAGTCGTTATGTGTTATACCCATCAACATGGCTGTCTACATCCATATTATCAGGCATGGTACACATGTTGTGCACTAAGGGCTTATGTGTATACCTCTGGACTGTACAGGGTGTGTCAGAATTTCCACATATACTGGCCAATATCTCTGCTGCAGTCTACAGGGCATTGCATGCTAGCAGTGGTACTTTACAATGATGTCCTTAGGATGTCTGTCAGTAGCCAATGGCACACATGTTATAAGCAGATGTGACGTTCTACACACACCATGTCTGTGAAGACAATCCCAATGACAGTAGCAATAGTCTACTAATATACCTGCTATACATACCTGACATCCCCTTGCACTATGACTGTGGGACCATAGGGGCTGGGATAGGGATACACTCCATGTCCAGGACATATGGTGGAAATATATGTATGTATACTTATCCAGATAGCCATATATATATATATATATATATATATATATATATATGTGTGTATATATATGATTACACGTGTAGTACTTCCAATTACCACTGTCATGGCAACCACTCACTATGAATCCCTACATCATGGGGGTGTGCTCCCTTTACATTTCCTGTGTGATGGACATCCGTTCTGTGTGTGGGCATCAGTTGTTACAGACAGCAGGTAGCAAAATTTCTTACAAGAGAACCTGCACACTCAGGGCAGCCACATATATGTAGGAGGATCAGAAACTACAGACAGACTGTGCATAGAGTTCTGTTATGCTTTGTATAGTACTGGTGTTACAGGGTGTGTGTGTGTGTGTGTGTGTGTGTGTGTGTGTGTGTGTGTGTGTGTGTGTGTGTGTGTGTGTGTGTACATACTAGTTTACATTGGAATGCAGTTTGTCTGCATAGCTCACTACTGTGGGCCTATCCTCTTGCTGGACAGAGGTATGCCTATCATGTGTTGTCTGTTCACCACACAGGTCCTGTGTCACATATTACACTGAAAGTGTGTGTGTTGCATGCTATCAGTACATGGCTACATCCATTTGTGTTCCTGATGTCTTATTCCTGCATAAGGGCATGTTGCAACAAATTCTGTAACACCAGCAATTTCCAGGGTGTGTAATAGCAATATTGCGAGTATGGCCCTGTGTTCCTGCCTTTGTCCTTCACATATATGGAAGGCTATGTCCTGCTGTGATGCAGGTAGGGGTTGTTAGATAATGGCCTATCATTATTTACTGCTAGCATTCCTGCTATCATCCCAGTCATATTGTGAACTCCCACAGCATGTGTTGGTCAGGGTCCATACATGTGACAGATACATTGACATTACCACAAGTACTGAATGTCCCCCTAGGGCTTAACTTAGGGTGTAATTAGAGGCTGCTGAACTACATCTGATATTGTTGATTGTTATTTATCTTGAAGGCATATCCTTTGTCTGCTGTTGTACAAATTGAAGGTCTTGGCCTGGACATCATAGTATGTTATATATCCGCACTGTCTGCATCTACTGTTTTGTGTGGGCCTTGCATCCATCACTGGTTAAATATTTCAAATTCTATGTGCTGTAAGTAATGGCATACATTATTGTATAGTACACAAATAAAGGTTGTCTGTGTATACATACCTGTGTGTCATGTCATTTCCTTTGAATTTTGAGTGGGTATATGTGTAATGTAAGTATTCCATTTGTGGGAGTGGTTGCCACACTACACGTCACAAGTACCAGTTACAGGGCTTGTGGCTGAGGAATATACTTTGCGCCCAGTATGCCCACACTAGTTCTACATATGTATGGCTACTAATACCTTTTGTCTGTGTATATGTGTATGAACCTATATATCTCATATATCACACACACACATATATATATATATATATATATATATATATATATATATATATATATATATATGAACATAATTGTCAATGTATAGATGTGTGTTCATATCTGTACCATTGTAATGTGTACCCCTTCCACATTGTACATTCCCTACAGTAGAATGACTTTTCTGCATGGTATGTTAACGATATTGCCCTGACATGTACAGGTGACTTGGATTACTGTTGGAGCATTGTAGCTGTCTTGTGGAGGGCCCTGATGTCAAGTACTGCATGTGCTGGATATTGGATTGCACAATATATCCGTTAGGGCTGGGGGGGTTACATAGCAGTAATTACCAGGTGTCCCTTATTTGTTGCTCCACCCCCATTAACTGTGCTTATAGTCTGTTATGTTGTACGGAGTGGTTCAGGAGTTTGTTCTCATGTGGAAATGCTATACACATGTCTAGCTATATACATACATATATATATATATATATATATATATATATATATATATATATATATATATATATATATATATATATATATATATATATATATATATATATATATATATATATATATATATATACCTATAGCTGTCTATCTGACTACATTTACAGATATATATCTGTCCATATGTCCATACATGTTCGGCTTATATGTGTGGCCTGTACCTCATTCTCTTGGCAATTGACATGGATGACCTTAGGATTGAGGTCAGTCACTCGTGCCGACACGTTCATGTTTCAGACTTTTCATCTCCTTCAAAATATGTGTTCTACTACATATAACTGTGTAATTAGCAATGTTTTAAGTGTATTAGAGCAGTATTTGACAGATATCCCTATTTGTACACACATTATTGCACACTTTGTCCAGAATTCTTGCATTAAGAGGTTGTATGGTATGATATTACTACATTGCCTGTGCTGGTGACTGACTGTGCTGGATGATATGTTTGTGAAAATAAGAGGGTTATGTACATCTGCCATGGTTTACTGGTAAATCACTTAGTGTATGATGTGCAGGGTCCTGAGTTCGGGTCTTGCAGAGGCTGTATATTTTGTTGCTGGGCAGAACAGCTGTTGGATACAGAGTGATTAAGGGACATTTGAGCAGTTGTACTCGGGTGTGCATGGGTTTGTGCAGAGCTAAGCAATGCTAACCTTCGGATGCATTTTCTTACACTCAGTTAGCTTCTACTTTGCTTAATCTATGTAGGCAATGCTTACCCCCACACAAACACATGTACACATGCTTACAACTTCATATCTATGCTTACTACTGCTTATTTGTGCTTACACCTGCTTACTAGTGCTTTAGTCATTATGACGCTGACACTTTACATGTGCATTTAATGCAGTACTCCTGTTCAAATATAAATGTTATTTAGTAGGTTATACAGCAAAACAATGTTAATATACAGATTTCCCATGGAAAATAGAATGTGCTGCAGTGGAACTCGAACTGGGAATGCCTGCTCATTAGGTGGATGCTGTGCCCACTACACTATTGCTGTTCTGCTTCATTTGCATATGTCTACCTTAATGTCTTACCCATGCTCCTTTACCCCGGCCCCTGAGCTCCACGTACACAGATTCCATCCATTCTCCAGTTGCTAGCCCTGCCATACCACACTTCCACACAGTTCACTCTCTGCATGTCTCGGTACTCCTCCATTACACTGTCTCGAGGCAACTTTCTGCAGACTCTTCATCCATTTAGTCCACATATGTTTGAGACTTCCCTTGATCCTCCTCCGATACTGGTGGACACATCTTTGTGACCCACAAAGTCTGGTTCATCCTGCCAGGGACGGACCTGTTGTTGTGTCACAAGTAGACTTTGCTGGTTTACACTGTTTTTCCGACTAGTAGCATCCTGCCAGGGGGTTGAGATGCAGCAGTTTGCTGACACACCAGACCAGCCTCATCTCTCAGTTGCACGGATGAAGCATGACCCCATGGCATGCCCCATTTTTCATTCCTCTCGTCAGTATTATGCAAGACTACTGTTCTCACAGTATGTGTGGACAAGCACTGTTCATTGATACTCATAGACTGCTCAGAATACTGTGATTGAGCAATGTACACATGTTTGCTGGTATTAATCTACATACTTATATACATTTCCTATACTGTTGAATGAATGTGCTGGATGATATGTTCATGATAACAGCAGCTGATTGTATATCTGCCATGCCTTCGTGGTTACTCACTTGGACTATAGTGTGCAGGGTGGGGGGGTGACCTGGGAGTGCTGATTATTTTGTTAATGGGCACAATGAGAGCTGTTGCCTACAGAGTGCCTAAGTCACTGTGGGGGAAGTGTCGGCGGGTATGCGCTGGTGTGCGCGAGGCTCAGACTTGCTAACCTCTGGTTACAGCATCTTACACTGGGTTGGCCTCCACATTGCTTAACCAGTGTGGGCATTGCTTACTGCCACCCAAATAGGTTTAATCCCGCTTGCTGCTGCATACCCCCGCACTACTTCATTAACATGTCGGTATTATACATACTTAAGTCAGGTGTACATGTCAGGTATGACTGTTGATGAAGGTCAGTGTAAGGTGCAGTGGGATTCCAGTTTAGCAGTTCTGGATAGGTTACACTCAGGTATTCGGGTTAGGTTTAGTCATGCCATACCTGTGTTGTAAAATAGATGTGAATAGTGAAAATGTAGGTAGGTAGGTGGAGGGGGGGACATTTTAACTGTATAGTAGACCATTGGACTAATTGGTGGGGGAGCAGTACTGCAGGTTTGCAGGATGCTGGGATTTGTATGCGAGGCAGGACAGGAGGTGTCGGTGTCACTAGTTGGTGTAGGGGTATTGAGTGTTAGTTGGGGGGGTGGACTTCACCAGGTGGTGAGCAGGTAGTGATCCAAGTGTGCTTGAGGTTTCCCTTCATGTGTTATTTACATGTGTCATGTGGGACAGCTGCGGTAATACACATGGGTTTAGAGTTCCAGATTCTGCTAATATAGTTGTGAGGAGGGTGTCACCTACTTGTGACTGTTAACATTACCAGTCATGAAACATGGGTCAATAGGTAAGTGGTGTTATTGGGCCACACACACACAAAGGGGCTGATAGTAGGGGACATGTCCAGGGATGTGCAGGAAGGCTGATGGGAAGGCCCACAGCTGGCCATTTCATCTATAGTGACAGCTGTGTATATACCCTGCATTTGGGGGTAGGTTTGGACACTCACACCCCTGGGTGGGGGTGAGGACAACAATAATACCTTGTGATGCCAATTAGTTCTGCTTACATGCCTACAGTGGGGTGTTGCGACCATGCGTTCTTTGGTGTTATTTAGTGGGTTTGCAACAACACATCTGGTTATACCGTTCTTTGTCATGTAAACTAGACTTTGCTGCAGTGGGACTAGTACCGGGCATGGCTGCTTGTTAGGCTGCGGCTCTGCCTAATGCACACTAGTGCTTACATCCCTGGGGTGGTCCATATAGAACTGCTCCAGCCAACACCTGCACAGCTAGGTCCATAATTACATACCCATAGTTCGCAACCCACACATCCTCTTCAGCACTCTTCCTTACTCAAGGTGCAGGTCAAGTCTAAACACACCACTGCACACTGCCCTCTCTCCACTTCTCGGGACCCATCATGTACGTTGTTTTGCCCCATGGGTCATCAGGCTGCGCCAACCTTGCATACCCTTCCGTATGTTATCCGTGTAATGGCTGGAAGCCTGAATAGCCATAAAATTTTTGGGTTGTCCTGCAAGGGACATTCTTGTCTTTGTTTCAAGATTAGACTTGGCAGATCTCTCCCACTGGTAGAATCCTGCCTGTAGTCTGGGAAGCAGTGGTGTGTATACTTTTATTGTGTGTTTGTATGTTTCACCTGTGTAGCTGGGGGGGTTGATGCTATGTGTTACACATTTGTTGAATGGGCCCCTCTCCCCATTGGCATGGCCTGTGAACATATGCAAGTCTTAACTGCTGTATCATATCCTACCTATATATCTGTGTATATTTACACATACACACACACACACACACACACACACACACACACACACACACACACACACACATATATATATATATATATATATGCATACACACACACACACACACACACACATATATATATATATATATATATATATACATATATATATATATATATATATATATATATATATATATATATATATATAAATAACGACATGTGGATGTATGGGTGTCTGCATATGTATATATCTATATCTATATGTGGGTATCTATATATATATATATATATATATATATATATATATATATATATATATATATATATATATGGTTCTACCTCACTTCAACGACACGCCGGAACATCGACACGGAAATCACGAGCTCCAGAAGATCAAAAGCGCAGAAGACCGACGCAACGGGACCTAGAAGATCGACAGTGCAGAAGACCGACCCGACGGATGAAAGCACCGACGCCGAGGATGCCGTAATGGGAAAAGGCTGTGTAAGCATGCGGTAGTGACGGACGTTAGGGTGCGAGTAAGGTAAGTGTGGATAGGGGTGGGTTAAGTGAGTTAGGGTTAGGGAGCGGGTCAGGTAAGTGTGTAGTGATTGTGTTTGGGTTAGGGGTAAGTGAGTTAGGGTTAGGGAGGTCAGGTAAGTGCGCGGTAGTGATTGTGTTTGGGTTAGGGGGATAAGTGAGTTAGGGTTAGCGGGTCAGGTCAGGTAAGTGTCGGTAGTAACGGACCTTAGGGTTAGGGTTTGGGTTAGGGTTGTAGGTAGTTGTGTATGTGAGGTTTAGTGTGGGTTTGTAGGGATTTTGGTGTGCTTATGTTGTGTATGTGGTTTTTGGACGGGGAATGTGTTTTGTTTGTTGATTGTGGTGTGTGAAGTGTATGAGGTTTCGTGTTTGTGTACCGTCGGTTATTTTGTTGTCGGGCATGTGGAATTTCGTGTTTTTGTACTGTTGGTTATGTGGTTTCGGTGATTGCGTTGTCGGTGTTTTGGTGTTTCGTTTATGTGAGGTAGAACCATATATATATATATATATTTACATATGTATATATATCTATGTATGTATACATTTGTACTACAGAGAGGAAGAGGTATATCTCCATGTAGTTATGGGTATATATACACTCACATACCTCTACATATGTAGCCACATATCCTGTCATGTTGCCTGTTATTGCTGGGTACTGTTTCATGTGCATACCGGCCAACCTTGTGTGCCACATATGCTTTGCGACACCTACAACTAAATCCCTTAGTGCACACAGAGTCACACATGAAATCTATTGTTAGCACCAGGTAATCATTCATCCCATGTGGGACAGCCCGAACATTGGGAATACAACTTTCATCTACACCCAGAATTACATAGGTACCCATGGCTATGTGCATGGACTATGGTGTGTGGCAGACCTAGGATACTTGGGTCGAGACAACATACAGGATGGGTCCCGAGGGGGTGTGTGGAAGGGGGGCAATGTGTGGTGGTGTGTTAGCTACATGCCGGTAACTAGGGTTGAGATGGTGGCTGGATGTGTGCAGTGGGTGGGGGGAATCGGAACTGTGGGTGATGAATATATGGGTTGGGGATGGCCTTGGTTGGATGGGCCTGTACTGCTCGGGCCACCTAGTGGGTGGGGGAGAGGGGGATGTGATGTCAACATGTGGAACATGACCAAGGGATAATTTAAATCCCTATTTCAATGACATATTTACACTACATTGAGCTTGGTAGTGTTTTGCAGGGCGGATGTGTTTGTCTGGGTGGGGGGTATGCCAATTCGTATGTGACTTATATTGTTTGGGGCCTGTCAAGGCCTTTCATGGTGCATGTGGACATATATGTGTCTGTTAATCTACCATTGCCATCTACAGATGTCTGGCCATATATACCTCTGTGGATGCATATATTTGCTCAAATATTTCTAACTATGTCCGTATATACCTATGGGGACATTTATCTGCGTACATATGTGTAACTTGCTGTGTATATGTGTATGTATGGATGTTGACATATATATGTGTAGTTGTCGGCATTTGCATGTATATCTGTTCATATATTTGTATATATCTCTGGATATATCTATATATATATATATATATATATATATATATATATATATATAACTACATCTATAGATATGTTGTATCCATTTAGATAGCAATATATTTGCACATACACGTCCATCTAGCTGTAGGTATACATTCTCTGTGCTGTTTAATGAGTGGACTGGATATGTTTCTGGCAACATCAGTGTTATTTGTATCTGTCTTGCTTAGTGGTAAATCCCTTTGTCTATGGTGTGCAGGGTCCTTGGTGCAAGACTTGCAGGAGCTGCTTATTTTGTTGGTGGTGCAGAACACCGGTGGTTGCATACTGAGTGATTAAGGCACTTTAAAGCAGTTGTACATGGGTTTGTGCAGGTTTGCATGGAGATAAGCACTGCCAACTTCCGGTTACAGTGTCTTAATCTCAGTTATCTTCTACTTTGCTTAATCTTTGTAGGGAATGCTTACCCCCATGCAACCGCACTTCAACACACTTACTAGTGCTTATATATTTGTGTTTAAACCTGCTTACTAGTGCCTTATTCATTATGACACTGACACTTCACATGTGCATTTAATGCAGTACTCCAGTTCACTTTTACGTTATTTAGTAGGTTATACAGCAAACAACGTAAAAAAAAATGTTCATATACAGATTTCACATCAAAAATGGTATGTGCCGCACTGGGACTTGAACCGGGAATGCCTGCTCGTTAGGCGGATTATCTGCCTACTACACTATTGCTGTGCTGCTTCATTTGCATATATCTTCCTTGTTATCCTCTTCAGCCTTTTAAGCTGATTTAACCGTAGCTCAGCGATGGGCACACCCGCCCAACTACGGTTAACTGTACTCAGATTTACATAAATATAAGGGGATTTTCTTCGGTTTATTTATATGTTACATGGGGGACTGTTGGTTGGGCTATGCGGACACCTATGAGTGGCCTCACTCATTTATTTCCACTTTCTGCTGTTCTATATTGCATGGGCGTGTTTATTCTGAGAGCTCTGCTCTCAGACACCCCCTGCACTCGTACACGCTCCGTGTAGGATTAGGTGTTCAGGCAGTGCACCTTCATTAATATGCAAGGCATCCTCCTCCTAAACTGCCATTTCCGTGCAGGACTAGACTAGTCCTGCATGGAAAATTAGTAAATCCGGGGGATTATCTTTTATCTTTTGTAAAGAAGGGGGAAGTGTTGTAAATATTTCTGTCTCCTAGGCACTGCCATAAAAGCTTTAAATGTGTATTGTAGCAGTCTGCTAAAGTCCTATCTCAAACTTGAAAAGGAGATATTTTTGGGAACCTAGAGTCAGGTGACCAGATGAGGTCATTCTACAAGTCATCTTGGATATTATGTTTTACAGGGAGTTATCTCAGAGTATAGAGTATTCAGTTTTGGAAGCCTGACTAGAAAGACATTCACCCACAGCATCTTGCCTTGCGGTAGTAAGTAACTTAACTAGGAAACAGTGATTATTTTAGATTTAGTCAGGAATATAGTGAAGGTTAATTTAGATGTTGTTTTTCTTTATTTGTCTGAGTCTATCCACAATGTTCTTTTTAATTATTCCTGTGATCTGAACAATGTGGTTTACTGTGAATATATATTCAGTATTTTCATGCTCTTTTATTATTTATTATTAAATATATTTAAAACTTCTATTGCGACTGGTCCTTGTAGAAAGTATTTAGACTTTGAGAGTGCTTATATTTATTTGGTGACACTGTGTGGGACATTCCAGAAGGCCTAGCCATCTTGGTCAACTACTACCATTTTTATTAGTATTAATATTGCACTGTATAATTGGATACTCTTTGTAAGAGCCTTATAGCAACTGTCTGGTGGCAGTGAATGTACCTTATCATCTGGGTAAAGCTGGTAGAGCAGTTAATCTGTGCCAGCCTTTCCCAGGTGTGTGTGTGTGTGTGTGTGTGTGTGTGTGTGTGTGTGTGTGTGTGTGTGTGTGTGTGTGTGTGTGTGAATTAAATCTTAAAGAGTGTGTGTGTCAGCTACTTGAGGCAGGGACATGAAGCACTGGGTTCACAGAGAGGGTGCTGGAGGACTTGGCTTGGTCACTCAGCTGAGAACCTAACCCTACAGCTATACCAGTGGGGAGTCTAAATGGGGACCTGGAGGGAGACAGATGTAGAGAACTCCAGACCTTGGTCTGAGTATGTTCCCTGCATGCTCTTAAAGGAAATTGTACTTTATGCAGAGAGGTCTGCATCTGGAAATACTAAGTGTATCCATTTGTTTTCCAAGTTCACATCCCTCTCCAGTGTCAGTGGTGAGGATTCAAGCTCCTTGATTACTGGCCCAGTGTGAGGACAACACATATTGGTGGGCATCACATATTGATAGCAGTGGTGGGCATCACATTTATTGCTGGCAGTATGCTGGGATCATACCACATCACATATTGGTCAGCAGTGGTGTGAATATTGAATTCCTGAAGCCTATAAGCAGTTGTACTAAAGAAGGTGTTTGTACTCTCAGGCAGCCACAAAGTAGACTTTCATAGTTTCATATAGCAATAGTTGTATTTACTTACTTGTTGTTAGCTTAGTTAGTTAGGGAGAGAAGGCAAGGATGTCAGCAGAGGACTATGGCAAGCTGATGAGGAACCAGTTGGCTGAGATGTGCCAAGCCAAAGGACTGGTGCATGCCAAGCAGAGTAAAGAGAAATAATTGCAGCCTTAACCACAGCTGTAGCGCAGACCAGCAACCAGGAGGATAATAAGTGTGGTGATGGGAATTTGCAGCCCTCAGAGAAAGGACAGTTCACCTTTTCCTCAGAGGACTTAAAAATCTGTCTAGAGTTAAAAGAGATGAACTGGAGGCCAAATTGTTGGAATTAAAATCAGCAGAGCGAATGCGGCATTTGGAGGCTGAAGCAAAAGAGAGACAGGGACATCTGGAAGCCTAAGAAAATGAGAGGCAGAGGTAACATGAAATGGAAAAGCTGACTGTTTGGCAGGGTCATGGAGGTAGTGGGGAAGGGAGCAACCACACCTCAGAAGCAATTAAGGTGAGTAAACTTCTTCCTCAGTACCAAGACAGTGATAATTTTGATAGTTTTATTCATGTATTTGAAAGAGTATGCAAATAGTATAATGTTGACCAAGGGCTCTGAGTATGGTTTCTGACCCCCTTACTCCATGGTAAAGCTGTAACTGCTGCTTCTAAATTGCCTGATACTGATTGTTTAGATTAAGAAAAAGTGAAGCACTGTCTATTACAATGTTTTAAGTTAACACCTGAGGCTTATAGTATAAAGTTTTGAGAGCATAGACGCAAGGCAGATGAGTGTATGTGATTATATTGTGGAACTAAGTACTTATTTTCATAGGTGGCTGAGTGTGTGTCAGGTCACCACATTTCAAGGGCTGGCAGCCCTTTAGGTGATGGACAAGCCCTTAGCACTTTGCCTGTGGACATGAGAATCTGGTCTGCAGAAAGTGAATGCAACTCTGCAGATGAGTTGGGGAAAAAGGGAGATCTATACCTCGCAGGGTATCACTACACAGGAAAGGCATACCCACTGCTGCACATGGGTCAAAGGGAACCCATGGTGGATAGCCTTAACCACCACAACAGAGTCCGCCAGTAACAGGAGAAGTCACTAGTTCAGATACATGGCCAGGATGAAGAGTTAAATGTTTTAAATGTAACCAGTAGGGCCATGTAGGGTTCCTATAAGATGACTGAAGATGCATTCTTTCGAATGCGTCTTGGTCAAACTTGAAAAGACGAAAAGGCAAAATGACGAAGCGGCATATAAGCAAATTCTTTCCCTGGGAAAGAAATTGCTTGGCCGCGTCTATTAAATTGCCGTTTTCATCACTGTAGTGCGATCTCAGAGTTGGTATATTTAAGTAGGGGGGTGTGGGGAGCACAGCCCCCCACATTGGGGGGTGGGGGGTGAAGCCCCTCACTATATGTTATGTTTTAAGTGTTTTTTTTTTTTTTTTTTTTTGGAACAGTGATTTTTTTCCAGTTCTAAGCGTTTGAGTTTGTAAGCTTTTGCTTACATGGGATCAATAAATCATTGTTCGCTTTTCTAAGGTTCTCTGATTTAATACAGACCCAGCCATGTAGCATATAGATGTCCACAGAGGCAAAGTGGAGAACAAAAAGTGGGGGAGCCAGCAAGTGATAATAACAGAATGGCAGTGGTAAGTTGTCTGGAGGCAACAGGGCTACCAAACTCCCAGCAAAATTTATATCCAATCTTGGTAGATGGAAAACAGGCCACTGCCAAGAGAGACACAGCCTCTGATCAAATCATTGTGAAGCCTGCAGTGTTAAAGAGAGCAGTACTTGCTTGGGCAGTCCACTCTAGTTAGTGCTTTAGGAGGGATCCTATTCCAAATGCCTTTGGCCAGGGTTCACCTTGACTGGGAGGATGGAAAAGGAAGCAAGCAAGTAGGTATATTTGAGGATACACCTGCAGATGTCTTGATAGGGAATGATTCTGTTAATGCAGTACCTTGTGTGCATGCAATGATATGCAGTCAGGCTTGGACACAGGCCTATGGGTCTGGTAGCATAAGGGAGATGCAGACAGACCACACACCTGAAGCCAGGACTGGTGATGTGGCTATTTCAGGGAGGGAGCTACCCTGTAACAGTGAAACTGAAGGTAAGCCATAGCTGCTGGCGGGTACTGATGTTCCCTTGGACAGAGTGACTGTAAGGGCAGAGGTGAGTAGTAGTATCCAGGCTGACAGTGAGGCACCATTGTCAGAGGATATAAGACTTCATGTGGAAGGAGAGCTGAGAAGAATTACAAAGAGAGAGTTGAGACAGGCTCAGCTCTCAGACCATACACTAAGAAGCTTGAGGGAGGTAGCTAGGGAGGTACCTGATTCTCAAGGAAAAGGGGAATTTGTATACCAGAACAAGGATTACTGCATAGAGAGTGAATCCCTGAGGGAGGGATAGAAGGTGAGATGATACAGCAGTCAGTAGTTCCCAGACCCTACCATTTGCCACTTCTAGCCATAGCCCATGACATTCCTTTTGCAGGTCATATGGACATGAAGCATACCAAGAGATGTATTATGCAAAACTTTTATTGACCTGGGATTGCCAGGGATGTAACAGGGTACTACTGAAACTGTGAGCAGTGCCAAAAAGTAGGCAAGGCAGGAGACACGCTCAAAGCTCCTTTGATGCCTTTGCCTGTGATTGAGTAGCCATTTCAGAGGGTAGCTATGGATATTGTATGGGCCTCTGAGTACCCCAAGTTTTACAGGGAAGAAGTATACCCTAGTGGTGGGAGATTATGCTACCAGATACCCTGAGGTGGTGACTCGGTCTTACATTGAGGCAGAGAAGGTGGCAAATGTCTTGCCAGAGATTTTCAGCTTGGTAGATTTCCGAAGAGAAATACTGACTGGCACAGATGGTAATGTTATGTCAGTCCAACTGGTATGTCTGTGAGAGCACTGTGGGTTGAAGCACCTAAGGACAATCGTCTACCACCCCCAGACTAATAGTCTTGTGGAGAGGTTAAACTCTACACTAAAGACCATACTACTGGCATTTGCAGACCAGATCAAGACAGAGTGGGACAAATATTTGACCCATCTATTGTTTGCTTAGAGAGAGGTACACCAAGACTCCACAAATATTTCACCCTTTGAGGTGTTGTATGGGCGTAGGGTTAGGGGACCTCTAGATTTGATTCATGATGAGTGAGAGGATAAATGTGAATCCCACAAGGAGTCGGTTGTAGCATATGTCCTAAACCTCAGGACAAGGCTTAGGGAGCTCATAGGCTTGGCCCAAGAGAACCTGGCAGGAGCCTAAAAGCAGAAAAAGGTCTGGTATAACAGGAGTGCTTGAGCGACAGAGTATGTTGTGGGACAGCAGGTTATGGTTCTCCTTCCTGTTAGACATGTCAAGCTATAGGCAGCTTGGGAGGGATCTTTTAAAGTGGTAAGGAAGGTCAGTGATGTTAATTACATGGTAGAACTGCTAGGCTGGAGGCAGGGGCACAAATTGTACCATGTTAACTTGATGAAGCCTTACCATGATAGAGAGGCCCTTGTGCTGAGTATTTGCAGTGGATGGCAGGAGGCGCCTGAGGGGAATTTGGTGACTGACCTCCTCAGTGAGGCTTAGACTGACACCTCAGTGGAAGGGGTAGCAATGTCCAAATGGCTGTCTCCTACCAGGCTTGAGAAATCCAAGCAGTGTTACAGAAGTTTGGGGACATGTTCATTGGGAAACCAGGGATCACCCACCTGGTGCAGCACCAGGTGGATACAGGATCCCAAAGGCCTATTAGGCAGGCCCCTTATAGGGTGCCTGAGAGAGCCAAACAGACTCTGAGGGAGGATATACAGGAAATGTTATAACTAGAAGTAAACCAGGAGTCCAGCAGTCCCTGGGCCTCCCCAGTGATGCTGGTACCAAAGAAGGATGGCAGCACCATGTTCTGTGTGGATTACAGGAAATTAAATAGCCACAAAGAGTCAGATGATTACCCCATATCTAGGACAGATGAAGCCCTAGAGCAGCTGGGTGGGACTAAGTATCTGACCACAACTGATCTTACCAAGGGTTACTGGCAGGTGCCCTAGACATCCAATGCTAGAGACAGTTCAACATTTGTTACTCCTTTCGGCTTGTATGAGTTCATGAATGTGCCCTTTGGGATGAAAAATGCCACAACAACTTTCCAGAGGCTGGTAGATCATATCCTAGCAGGAACAGGAGATTATGCCCTTGCTTACCTGGATTATATTGCCATCTACAGCCACTCCTGGCAAGAGCACCTTCAGCATGTCAGGGAGGTGCAGGGCAGACTGCAGAGTGCATGGTTGACCATTAAGCCCAGTAAGTGGCAGGTGGGTATGGCAGAGGTCTCCTACATGGGACATAGAGTGGGGAGTGGTAACATCAGGCCAGAACCTGCCAACGTGGAAGCCAAAAAGCAGGTGAGGGCATTCTTAGGGACAGCAGGGTACTATAGAAAGTTTGTCTCTGAGTATAGTATCATAGCTGCTCCCCTCACAGATGTGACAAGGAAAAACAGGCGAGATAAGGCAACATGGACCCCAGCAAATGAGTAGGCATTCCAGAAGTTTAACAGAGCTTTGGGAGGAGCGCCTGTGTTAGCCAGTCCAGATTAAACAAAGAATTTGTTGTGCAGATGGATGCTTCAAACCATGGAGTGGGGGCTGTACTTAGCCAGATTTCCTCAGAGTGTGAAGAGCACCCAGTGGTATAGCTCAGCTATAGACTTCAACCCAGGGAGGAATGCTATGCAGCTGTAGAAAAGGAATGTCTAGCCATAGTATGCATGCTGCAGAAACTTCAGACTTATCTGTATGGAAGGAAATTCACTGTAGTTACAGACCACAATCCATTAACATGGCTACACAGAGCCAACCAGCAAAATGCAAGTTATTAAGGTGGAGCTTAGGACTGCAGGTATATGACATGACGGTACAACACTGTAGTGGGGTCAGCAATGCCAGCACAGATCGGCTCTCCAGATAAGTATTGCAGTAACATATTCCCAGATAGGCTTATTTCTCTCAAACCATGTTTCTTAAGGGTCACTTGAAAAACTAGCTTGAGTCTTTGGGGGGGGGGGTGATGATATGAGCAAGTGCCAGCATAGCCAGCTGCAGTTTTGTAAAGAATGATATGTCCCTTGAATATCAAACTGATTTATACAAGTGTTACAAATGCATTAGAATTGCATGTCATTTGTATAGTAAACTGATTTTGTAGTGATGGTTGTGCTGAAAATGTATTTGTGAGCTTTGCTTTTGTTGAAATGTATCAACAGTGCACCCTGCTGAAATGAAGAGAAATGTACACATATTATTGTAGCTGAATTAAATGTATATGTTTTAATAGAGGACACTGGCACAGCAAAGGTTAACCAGCTGACTTATTTTAAGAAAAATAAGGGGAATGTAAATTAGCTTTTAAAGCATTAAAAGGCACCCTTCAATGCTGAATGAGACCAGAGGTGGTAGGTCTAGTAGCAGCCATTATCTGTTAACTTTTGTAAAGAAGGGGGAAGTGCTATAAATGTTTCTGGCTCCTAGGCACTGCCATAAAAGCTCTAAATGTGTATTGTAGCAGTCTTCTAAAATCCTATCTCAAACTTCAAAAGGAGACATTGTGGGAACCTAGAATCAGGTGACCAGATGAGGTCATTCTTCAAGTCATGTTGGATATTATATTTTGCGGGGAGTAATCTCAGAGTATAGAGTATTCAGTTTTGGAAGCCTGACTAGAAAAACCCTCACTCACAGCATCTTACCTTGTGGTAGTAAGTAACTTAACTAGAGAACAGTGATTCTTTTAGATTTAGTCAGGAATATAGTGAAGCTTAATTTAGATGTTGTTTTTCTTTATTTGTATGAGTCTGTCCATCAGTGTTCTTTTCAATATTTCCGGTGTATCCATTTGTATTCCAAGTGCATGTCCCTCTCCAGTGTCAGTGGTGAGGATTCAGGCTCCATGATTATTGGCCCAGTGTGGGGACAACACATATTTGTGGCCATTACATACTGGTAGCAGTGGTTAGCATTACACCCTCCACCAGCCCTGTGATATGAACCCTGTGATTGACTTTGACTATATATTCAGTAGTTCCACAGTCTTCTATTATTTATTATTAAATATATTTAAATTTTTATTGTGGCTGGTCCTTGCAGAAAGTACTTAACCTTTGAGAGTGCTTACATTATTTGTTGACACTGTGTGGGCCACGCCAGAAAACCTAGCCATCTTTTGTCATCTTCTTCTTCTTCTTCCAGCTGCTCTCGTTAAGCGTTGCCACAGCAGATCAACTATTTCCATTTCTTCCTGTCCTCTGCATTGTGCTCTGTCACACCAGCCACCTGCATGTCCTCTCTCACCACATCCATAAACCTTATCTTAGGCCTTCCTTTTTTCCTGTTACCTGGCAGTTTCATCCTTAGCATCTTTTTCCCAATATACTCTGCATCCCTCCTCAGCACATGTCCAAACCAATGTAATATTGCCTCTCTGGCTTTGTCTCCAAACCTTCCAACCTGGGCTGACCCTCTAATATACTTATTCCTAATCCTGTCCATCCTCGTCACACCCAGTGCAAATCTTAACATCTTCAACTCTGCCACGTCATGCTCTGACTCCTGCCTTTTTGTCAATGCCATTGTCTCCAACCCATATAACATAGCTGGTCTCACTACCCTCTTGTAGACCTTCCCATTCACTCTTACTGGCACTTGTCTGTCACAAATCACTCCTGACACTCTTCTCCACCCACTCCATCCTGCCTGTACTCTCTTCTTCACCTCTCTTCCACACTCACCATTACTCTGAACTGTTGATACCAAGTACTTAAACTCATCCACCTTCACCACCTCTACTCCCTGCATCCTCACCATTCCTCTATCTTCCCTCTCACTCACACACATATATTCTGTCTTAGTCCTGCTGACCTTCATTTATCTTCTCTCTAGAACATATATACACCTATCCAGGTCTCCTCCACCTGTTCCCTACTCTCACTACAGATCACAATGTCATCTTGCAAACATCATAGTCCATGGGGACTCCTGTCTGATCTCGTCTGTCAACATGTCCATCACCATTGCAAATAATAGGCTCAGAGCTGATCCTTGATGTAATCCCACCTCCATCTTAAACGCATCCATCACTCCCACTGCAGACCTCACCGCTGTCACACTACCCTCGTACATATCCTGTACCACTCTTACATACTTCTCTGACACATTAGTATTAATATTGCACTGTAAAATTGGATACCCTTTGTAAGAGTCTTATAATAACTGACTGGTGGCAATGAATCTACCTTCTTGTCTGGGCAAAGCTGGTATTCCTTGAAATCTGTGCCAGCCTTTCCCAGGTGAGTTTGTGTGAAAATTAAATCTTAAAGTGTGTGTGTGTGTGTGTGTGTGTGTGTGTGTGTGTGTGTGTGTGTGTGTGTGTGTGTGTGTGTGTGTGTGTGTGTGTGTGTGTATGCTAGCTAATTGGGGCAGGGATGCGACATACTGGGTTCACAGAAAGGGTGCTGGAGGACTTGGCTTGGACACTCGGCTGAGGACCTAACCCTACAGCTGTACTAGTGGGGAGTCAAAATGGGGATCTGGAGGGAGACAGATACAGAGACCTGCAGACCCCGGGCTGAGCGTGTTCCATGTGTGCTCTTAAGGGAGATTGTACTTGATGGATGGAGGTCTGCATCTGGAAATACTGAGTGTATCCATTTGTATTCCAAGTGCACGTCCCTCTCCAATGTCAGTGGTGAGGATTCAGGCTCCTTGATTATTGGCCCAGTGTGGGGACAATACATATTGGCGGCCATTACATACTGGTAGCAGTGGTAGGCATTACACCCTACACCAGCCCTGTCAGCTCTTGTTTGGTGACAAAATCACCACTTCCGCTACTACTACTCATGGTGGATACCCCTGCACTAGCAGCTGGGACAGAGCTACCTGACACAGATGGAGCGGGTAGGGTAGGGGGTTGTAGAGGCAATGCTGACAGGTTGTAACCCTGAAGTGCTGGGTGTCAGTACTGCAACTTGGGGAGGGATGGTGGGCCGATCCACAGTGGTTGGTCTGCATCTCTGTGCTAAATATCCGTTTTAGTAATCAGGAATGTATGACAACAGAACATTTTTAAGTCATATAAAATATTCACAAAAATGGGAGAGAAGGGATGGGGTGAGACAAAAAAAGAGAGAATTAGATTCATAACATGTCACATGACTATTTCACAACATCCACATTGATAATTATCCAGTCTGTATAGTTTGTCACGTCCACGTATGATCAGAAGCCACTACTCTGTAGTACAATTAATCAGTTGTACTGCTATGATATCATAAATACAACTATTTATTTCAATATTGCCTTACTGCATATATTTACAATAGTTAACTCATTACAACCAGGTGACACCTCCAGGTGCCTCTACAGCTGCATCCTACTGATACCTCTAGGCATCAAGTATTGCTTATTCATATTTGCGTTAATAATTCCAAAACCATGCTATGTACAAAATATTGAAAAATTTCATCTTAAAGCTTACACAATGGCAAACACAACTGTACTGACATTTCACCACTGTGTAGTGCAGGTAAAAAATATCAATTGCTGTTCATATAATATTTATCTATATTGTCATAAAATTTTATTTTTTGAAATATCTCGATAACCAAGTAGCACAAATGGAGCTACAACTGCTTAGCATCATACGAAAGCTCTCAGTTAGATGAATAAAATGCTGCTAACAGTATGTGTGTAACTTGAGTAGTTGCTGAGATATTGTAAGTTATTTACAAAATATTACAGACATAATAGTTACTATGTTTACTTTGATTTATAAAATTCTGTTTAAGAAAAAGAACCTAAAGAATACTACCACTACAAAAATAGCGTGCGCTGAAGAGTTTGAAATTTCCACTTTTTTAGTATCCTTTATGGTTCCAGAGATATGAACATTTGTTTGAAATGTGAGGATAGTTTTAATCTTTGAAAAGCCTTAAGCTCTGCCCATTGGAAGTTACAGTGCAAACTTCCTGAGCTGCTTAGCAGGGAATGACATAAGACCTGATGCTTAAGTACCCTGTACCTCTTTGAGGAGATTTAACCACTCTTGGTGCACCTCCCTATTCCCTGCAATGTCTTTAGCAGCTGTACAATATACAAGAAAAAAAGTAGAGACATGATAGCATGATGAATGACAGTCTTGCCTGTCTACTGCATTCTAAACATAATGAAAAACAGTCATGCCTGTCTACTGCATTCTAAACATGATGAATAACAGTCATGCCTGTCTACTACATTCTAAACATGATGAATAACAATCATGCCTGTCTACTGCATTCTAAACATGATGCATAACAGTCATGCCTGTCTACTGCATTCTAAACATGATTAATAACAGTCATGCCTGTCTACTGCATTCTAAACATGATGAATAACAGTCATGCCTGTCTACTACATTCTAAACATGATGAATAACAGTCATGCCTGTCTTCTGCATTCTAAACATGATGAATAACATTCATGCCTGTCTACTACATTCTAAACATGATGAATAACGGTCATGCCTGTCTACTGCATTCTAAACATGATGAATAATGGTCATGCCTGTCTACTGCATTCTAAATATGATGAATAACAGTCATGCCTGTCTACTGCATTCTAAACATGATGAATAACAGTCATGCCTGTCTACTACATTCTAAACATGATGAATAACAGTCATGCCTGTCTACTGCATTCTAAACATGATGAATAACAGTCATGCCTGTCTACTGCATTCTAAACATGATGAATAACAGTCATGCCTGTCTACTGCATTCTAAACATGATGAATAACAGGCATGCCTGTCTACTGCATTCTAAACATGATGAATAACAGTCATGCCTGTCTACTGCATTCTAAATAACTGAGTGGTGATGGGTCAATATACTGACACAACTGAGGGATGTCAGCAGCTCCAAACTCATTCTGCTATTGTCTAAGGAGGCCTTCTTGTGGTGTTTCAGGTCACTATGGTGGTGATGACAGTTCTCTCTCTAGTGTGAGGGATGCACTGGACACAGCCGTGGTTAACCTGTTACTGCAGTGTTATACTGGGACCCACTGTAGTCTCTCTAGAACAACCTATGGATGTAGTGCGTCAAAAGGAGAGCTACAAAAATTCTGGACTCCTCCACAACTGTGCTTTAAATTAACCACCATCATCTCCCACACCAGCCATGTTTGCAAAAGTCAAGCAGCAACTCTATGGCTGAACTGGCAACAAATTCTAGTCTCACATTTATCATCCAGTGCACAAAGATGCACAACCATGCCAAGTGCATTTGCACGATGGAAAGCAGAGAGATCCATAGTCAAACAAAGAGGAAGGAGGAATTTCATCAAACAGCAATGAAGGTGTGGAACATGGCATTGAAATTTGTCATGTGCCTTGCTAAACTTATTCACACTTGTTCCAGTGGTCAACACTGCCATGCTTAATAGCTTGGCTTGTAAGCCTTGGTCATTGGAAGGTTAAATAGAGTGACTTGGGACAATAATTTTGTGGGAAGTGTACACTGTAAAAAGTTAGATGTACAAAGTGGGACTTAATCCTATGGTGTAAATATTGCTTACAGTTCAACCCAAGTTATTATTTCTTAGTGCTACAGGAGAACTGTTTCAGTTATGGTCATTACAGATATACTGCATTCAGTATGAATGGAGATAGTCTTCAGAGATGCCTGTATGGGTATGACTTTAAGAAGTTCTGAGAACTGTATTAGCACAAAGGAGTACTTTTTGTAAATATATGTTAGATGAATGGACTTTCATGAGCTGAGTAATACAGGTTGGAGTATGATGCATATGTATTTCACAACACATACTGTTCCAAACACAGAGTTGGGTTATGTGAAGAGTCAGGATGTTTTTTAACTAAACTATTCTGCCCATCATAGATACTAAGTACATTTTTATTTAATTATCATAATTATCATGCCTAAACAATTGCACACAGAATCAACTGGGTTTCATAAGTGAGTCATTATTGCGATATGCTACCTAGAAAAGTGTAGATATCAAAACATTAGTGATACATTTCTTGCAATCAACCTACTTATGATAGCCATATGTACGTATTATTGCCTTCCTAATCAAAATGTTGTAAAAAATGGCATTCTGACACCCTTTGTAAAAACAACTTGTTTGCACTTGAACCCTGGATCACCTATATTCTGTCACTAAAATAACTGCACTTACAACTTGTGCCACAGAGAGAGCTACACAGAAGGTGGATGTTCTCCACTCAGTAATGTCCAGAGTGTTGACTTCTGCGCATCTCCACTTAACCTGCTTGCGCTAAAGAAGGCTGTCCAAATAAAGTTTTCCACTTTTTCCTTAAGCAGGTAAGCTTGATTATGAGCAGCTCAGCAGCAATCAGGTGCAGAGGGAAAGAAACAGAAAATAAAAAACAAACAAAACAGCATATGAAGTTGTGACAAAGTAGTTCACAAATATTAAGTAATAATTTCCACATTCCCTTCTTATAAGATGGATTTGAACCCTAGAGCAACTCTATTATGGGTTCAAATGCACTGCATTTGCAACTTCTTTTACAGAGAGAGATATCATATGCCCATCACTCACTGAACAAATATCGGGCAGCAGTAACAGAAGTGTTTGCACTAATAGAGAATATGGTAATTACAATGTTCACTTTTTCCTTCACATGTGAGTCCTGTTTCCACTTTGCTACCCAGCATGCAAATTAGAAAGACAAATACAAATATAATAATTTATATTCCACACAACAAAACATGAGGACAAGCATTGCTTGTATTTCTGTTTATCAGCAATTATAAATACATATGCTTCATTTTCACATCGAATGCAAACGTTAAAAGATGCATGAGGCCTCAAGCAGGATTTAAGCCCTTCAACCCCCTGTCCTGTTTCATTAAACTTATTTCATTTACACCATGTGCTGCAATGATACTTAGGTGATATGTAGAATTTATACACTTACTTCCAATCAGAGTTCGTATCAAAGTGCCTCTCTGCCACTCTAACATGTATTAATGATGGCACTCCAAATTAAACTTCTCAGTTGGCACCTTAGGCAGTGGACTGTTATTAACTACCATGTAATGCTGTCTGTCTAAAGTGAGCTTTGCCAAAATGTGAGCAAATGATGCACCCAATAAAAAATAATTGTCAGTAGCAGCAGCAAACATCAGGGAATAATAATAAAAATGCAGGATTGGGAGGTTTCCGTACTCTGTATGTATGTTACAACCTGCTCATACAATCAGGACATATGCATTAACACTCTCAAAAAGCACACTATCTGAATTTGAACCCTCACGTCAGTAAAATAACAACACCCACTCAGTTGTGTTTTTGTCCCTCTTTGCCACCAACACAGGCTTAGAGTAGGAATCAGAAAATGTACATACCATATAGATCTGACTTAGAAGAACATCAAATTACAAGTCCAGCAGGAGAAAGACAGAAAATGTTCTTTTTTCATTTGCTTGAATATGTGTAGATGAATGTGATATTGACAAATAATTTAGGGTAATAATAGCCCTCATCATATTACTGTAAGGTGACCAACATTGCCAGCTATGTCTTCTCTTTATTTTCTGAGCATCTTCCCCTCCTCTTAGCTTAATGAACAGAAATTCAATATCATGAGCATTTCCTTGCATCTTTATTTTAATGTGTAATATAGCTGATTAGCATTTCAGAAAAATGTTTAAGCACAGGATGGAGAGTTTGCTATTATTACAAGAATATTACTGTTGTTAAGGTTGTTCACATAGCTGTCAAGGTGCTTCCACTTTTTATTTTAAGTCTACTCTGCATGATACACTCATACTGCTTGTCGGTGTAGTCAGAGAAATCAGTAATGCTTCCAAGCCATTAGCAGCTAACACCTGTTATTGCTCCTCCCTGATGTCCTAGGGTGTGTGCATGCAATCTGGTAGCTACTTACTTGATATTTACTTCCCCTGCACAAAGTGCTTTTTGGTATTCAGGAATGCTAATAATTTCACATCTCATTTGCAGCTTCATAGTGCTCAGAGGGCTGAATCTACACTGTATAATGATAATGGTACAGCTTTGGAAGTGTAAAGAGGGGAGACTGACTGAACAGAGATAGACTGCTACTGCTATTTACATGGAGGACATTTTTCTACAAATTAATGCATTATTTCAAAAGGTATGTCTGTCCTCTTTATAAACTGCTAACATTTACATATTTGGAATGCATTTCAATATGCAATATATATAAAAATATCTGTATACATTTTTTTCATTTACTGTTGGTATACTGCATATATGTCATGTCTTGCTGTGTTTTCCAAATGTGTTAATGAAAGGTATGGATACATCATATTATTGTGTTACTATCTGCTCTTGGAATTTCACTAGTTACTGCAAATAAGTGTATTGTGTTTATTATCAACTTCAAGGAGTTGTGCATGTGTAGCTAACAGAGGTGTTAGACTTCTCAGATGTCCCGTTGTGACCTCCTCAACAGTGGAGGGACCAAAGGAAATTGTCTGGGCATTTCTGATTTGAACTTTTGTCTAGTTATTGATAATCATGCCATCCAGTAGTCTGTTACACAACTACTGTTCTCAATACAGAAATGTTAACAGAATGGATGGAATGCAAATGTATTATGAATTTTTATTTTTTAGAGGTGGGATCCCTTAGCTTGTGTGTAGTCTAAAATGAGCATTGCATGTTCAATTCCTTTGTGTTGAGGATGGTTGTACAGATTATATTTGAAAAGAATGATTTATGTATGTGGTACAAATGTCCTTTGTCTTTTTTCTGTTTCATGCCATACAAGATTATGACACCCAGACCATCTGGTCCACTCAAGCCACCATTCAGTGATGCAGAAAAAGAGATCATCATCAAATCCTTAACCTGCCATGGATCCTTTCTGCTTGACAGAGGCAGACGTGATCTGTCTGCCAGAAAAAGCATGTGGCAGCAGGTGGTCACTGCACTGACATAAACACAGTGGTTGGAAGTTCCAGAAACTATAATCAGGTGTAGCACTATGCCACTGATATGATTACAGCAACATGCAGAAAGGGGGCTGCAGTATCACAATAACAGATGACTATACTGAGATGGTCCTGCTACCAAACTACTTGGCAGTTCCTGTCCATTGTCAGAGATCCTGACAGCTCAGCAGAGGGTTCACACCGACTCTTTGATGTTGGTGGAGATGTGTATGACAGGACAACTGTGTCCCAAGAAGTTACAGGTATGCTATATAAGGCACTTACCACCATTCTAGACACCTTTATGTGTTACTACTTGTAGCTCTGGAAACAATGAGATGTGTGCCTTAGACGATACAGTGTACAACAGAGATTGTATTGGTGGGGGTGGTCAGTCTGATTGATTCTGAGATAGTCCTTAAGGGGAAGGTAGGCAGAGCATTATTCTCTTGTACATGTGTCATCTGCATTGTGATGTTTATCAGACTTCTTTCCACTCCTTTCTTTTTTTCTGGGGACATCAGAATTACTATATGAAAGAAAACCTACACATGGTCAGCACTAACTTTCCTGATAGGTAATAACCATTAGTTAGATGCAAGTCTGAGGAGAGAGTAAAAGTTTTGTATTCCTTTAACATGTGAAATTGTTTAACATGAGTTTTAGAACAAAGTTTGGATCATTACCACTCACTATTTCTCTCCTTTTTGTGTTTATTGATTATCATAGGGGATCCTGACAGTGGCAGTGTAGAACTTGCACCACCTGATGTCAGAGTATCGGTAGCCTCTGATGATGATGGTGATGGTGATATGCAAGCACAGTCAGGGTGTGCAGAGGTTCAGTCTGACACTGAGGTGGTAGTTCATGCATCCATTCATCTTATTTTGGACAGTCAGTATGTCTACGCTTACCCATTCCACTGAGCCCTCAGATACAGGACAGGTTGAGGGTGACACAGTTGATCAGGGTAGTGTGGTTATTCTGATTGAAGAACTGATTGAGTCTGCTTGCAGCCATTGTTAAGGTCTGGTACCACACAGGACTGTTGTTAAAAGTGCATGGAGGAGGCCAACTATTGACCCTCATCTTGATGCTGGTTTGTCAGTACGTGTCACCAGGCATATGTATAGGGCTGTTATGGGGCAGAGACACATTCCACCATGGCCTCGGAAGAGATAGTGTGAGTCCTAAACATGGTGCATTGTGATGTCCATGACTGGCTCAACTGTGTAGGTGTCTCATTGGATAGGTTCAGTGACACACTGGCTTGTGCAGTGTCTGTGATGGAACATCTGCTGGGGAGGGTTAGCATCCACGTGTACATATAGGGACAACATCCTCTGGTGTTAGGCGATGTGGCCATGCCAGATCCCACTTCCATAGTGGCACTACCTCCAATGCTTCATTAGCAATGAGGTGTCCACACCCAAATGTGGAAGGCTACAGGCTCATGGTCCTGCATGTAGTTGGGAAGGGAGCTCACCCAGCAAACATCACTCATGTAAAGGTAGCACCCCCACTTTGAACTGGGACAAGGAAGTGGCAGTGCAACTCCTGGCAGAGGCAGTTCCCATGCTCGGGAGTGATGACACTGAACTAACAGGTCTTCCATGCATGGCTCACACCTCTCTGACATAGCAGGATGTAGTGCTATCACAGTGCTTGATTGAGTTTGTGCACACACACACACACACACACACACACACACACACACACACACACACACACACACACACACACACACACACACACACACACATTTCACAAAGACTGACCAGAAAGACTCACACACACACAATGTAACAAAATCTTAATGTTGATTGGGATACATCTCTTGTTAGTTGCCCAGAGATATTTCCTACTTTGCTGAATGTTCTGTGTTTTTTACTCACACACAGACTACTTTGGTATCAGCCTTGGTCTCCTGCCACCTCCTTCCCCATGCAAATCATGATGACTGTGGCATGCCCTTTGTTCATTTGGGTTTAGGATCATAGGATCATATTAGGCAAACTGCCTTGAAGAGCCATTTTAAGACCAACCAATAACCGGAGATCAGAATCTTACTCTGTACTTTGTGTCTTTGAGGTGAGCACCTTGACGATTATGCCATCCCTCCTTCCTAACTAGAGGTTAGAATCAATCCCTGCATCTTGTAGCTGGGAGGTTAAGACCTTAACTATTATGTCAACTCTGCCCCTGATAAATGATGGTGGAGCAAATTAAGTCCTGCACCAGAGAAACTGCAGCTCACAGCCTTAACACTCTGCAGCAGCTGTCAGACTTAGGGGTGCATATATGTCTGATGCACGGATAAGCAGCTGTCAGACTTAGGGGTGCATATATGTCTGATGCACGGATATGTCTGATGCCCTGAGTGAATAGCTAAGAGTCTTTCTCACTGCGTTGATTTTATACATATATATTTCTTAATTGGATTTTAGATATTTTTTGCCTACTCATTTTGGAATTTTTTTTTGTATTGGATTGTAAGTTATACATTTGAATCACTGATATTGCATTCCTGCTTATTGCTTTATTTGTGAAGCTGTTAATGTATTGTCCTGTTGCCTGTTTTGTGTGTAGTGGGCAAGTGACTGACTTGACGCCAGTTATTGCATAAAATGAATAGTTGTATATTGCAGATATCATTACGATAAGCCAGTAATAGCACTGCTGGACACCTCACACAGGCTGTTAATGAGCACATGTACTACTAACAGGCTGCAGGTATATCATTTATGTTTATATTCTTACACATTATTCATATAATACAGGTTCCTCATTTACCTTAACATTACTGTGGTTATGAGTCATGTGCTTTGGGGGTGTATCTGTGGGATGTTATCCGTATACAGATATTACATTGGGAAGTAAAGTTTGTGAACACTGGCTGGCATCAGTTTTAATATTTGTATGTGCTTAGGTTGTTATGGGTATTCTTTCACTGTTGATTTTGTGTGTGCTATCATTTGCCTCTTAGCTGGTGAGTGTTGTCCTTCCTTGTTTACTAGGTGGGACTTTTATTTATATGTGAGTGCAGTCTATGGCCCGCAAACCTTCAGGGAAGTGTGCTACAGGTACAATTCTCACATTGTTCTTGCTTTCTGCTCTGGTGTGCATGGAATATAGATGCACTGCCTTGCACATTCTAGCATAGCATTAAGACATTCTGGAGGATGAGGCCTGTGACATCACTAGTATATATCCTGTGTATCCCTGGAATGTACCGATAACTAATATCCTTAATGCAACACATATCTGAATTTGCACTGGTATGCATTCTCCATGATTTCCCCAGGGTCTGAGGTGGAGATGGCAGAGGTTGCAAACTTCCTGTAGTGTTTCCCTTTCAACCCTGTATCGCTGTAATATTTCAATATCATGCAGTCCATGTTATGCTAAATGGGGTCAGGACACCCTTCTTGTCCTTGGATGATGTCTGTCACCAGCAGCAGTAACAGCATCGATTTAAGCCTGTTGCACATACGCATGCATGACTGCAGCAGCCCCATAACTGCAGTGTGATGGTCACTATATTCCAATAGGTTGTGGAGTTCATGGCAAAGAACTACACCGAGTCAACATGATTACTTTATAGCTTCTTAAATGGCTCCACCATCTTCGACTGGTTAATTAGTATGTAATTCAGCTAATTATGCTTTTATTATCATGCTGTGCTGTTCATCTTTGTTCTGTGGCCCTGTATGATGTGTAGAACTGCTTAATAAATAAAAAATAGAGTCTGTCTGTGTGCGTATCGCACCCCACTCTGCACACGATAGCAGTGCTGAGATTAGCTGTTCATGAATCCGGGCCATTAATTTTCCTGAATTTTGGAACATGATACAATCCACTCACCAGCAAGAACTGTGAAATGGAAATGGTTTTGCATGCTGGTGTAATTTGCTTGACACATGTGAAGCTGTGTTTCAAAGATTTAACAGTAAAAAGTACTATGTTAATTGGTCATCTTATAGGTCTCTTTGATGGAACCATTACCCAGGATATTTGGTCAGAAAGAAAGGTGTAGACTCCAGGCATATAGCAAACATGCAGCACAGAGTAGTAAAGGAGTCAATGCAATGATTCAATGTATGAAAGAATGCAATAGCAACTGCTAAATGCAAACTTTGAGAAACAGTTAGTTACCAAGGCTGATAAGAAAAGCTTTTACAGATGTACATTTTTAAAAAATACGTCCTTACATTTACGCCCTATTTTGGATAATAATATAATGTTAAAATTATTCTCTAACTTGGTAAGTACCTTTAATATGCATTTTTCCCAATATGGTATCAACACCTGCCTGTACTCTTATATGGAATTGTTTTGTTTGCCTTCTCACAACAAAAGATTGAGAGCTTTCTTTATCCAAAGTTAGGAAAACGTCCAGAATAGGACCAAACAGCTTCTCTAGACAATCTGTTAACATGGTCAAAGATGATCTGTTAGACCCTCTAGTTTAGTTTTGATGCCCAGCACATTGCATTGTCATGGTACATTGTCAAGAGAATGACAGATAGTCGGTATCATCACTATTCCTGGGGTTGAGGAGAATTCATACAGTTCAGAGCTATGGACTAACAAACTTTATGTCAGTCAGTGGAAAATGTTATAAATGCTGGTAGTTAGCCTTCATAAACAGGATAATAAATAGACTAATTTACTACACCTATATCAACATGGTTTTATGAAAAGTAAATCTACACTAACTAATCTAGTCAGTTTCTATGAACCAGTTTAGTGCTGCTATGATCCGGAACTCTCTATGGCAGTACAATACTTGAGTTATGGAAAAGCTTTTGGTACTCAGCTGTTCCTATATGCCTACTGCAAGTCCCTGATTAATTCAGAAAATAAGTACTACTACGTACTCAGAAAGGTACGGCTCGGCAGCATATGGTACCTGTGATACTGTATGCCTGATATTGTATTATGGTCTATGTCCCACATGGTGCTATTGTACACATCTAGTTGCTGTTTGGATAAACCCCATTATCAGATAAGTTTAGCCTTGGTTTGGCAACAGTCTCAAAGGGTGTCTTACCTGGTAAAAGCTCAGAGTGGTTCACTGTAAGAACTGGAGTACCTCAGGATTCTGTCCTTGGCCTCATCCTTTTGAATGAATTCATACTGATCTACAGAAGATAATTACAGTAAACACCATTCCCTAGAAAACAAATAGCCAAAAACATTTTTGACAATCTCAAAAACAAAGTATTTTTTGCAAGAGGTTATGTGTCCTTACATCTCCCCATATGTAGGGTGGCCTAGCCCACCAACTTACATGCACCAGCTCCAGGGTCATACAAAAGTAAAGAAAAGTGCTACCTCAGAGATAGCCAAAAGGTTTCCAGATGTTTTTCTACTGAATAGCACTTGATTTAAATGCATTCTGTGGATAGATAGGTTACCCTTTTAATTTGCTCTCTGCTTTAAATGCATTGAGTGGACTGACAAGTTGCCCCTTTTAATTTGGTTTCTGCTTTATCCTGATGTTGGATACTGAAGTATGTTGCTGACATGGAGATTGGAGCAGCACACTCAATGATTAATGATGCTGAACAAATTAATGCTTATTTAAAAAATATAAATATCTAGATAAAACAACTAGATCAGAGATTCAGTGTTCAGAAATGTATAGTTATGCAGCTAAAAAAGCTCTAAAAGAATAGCTGTTAAACACCTGGACTTGTCACTGTAAACACCCAATATAAAGTATCCTCCCTAACAACACCCCAATTCCTACATTCTCTGACCTCCCCTCCTACCATAGAACTACATTACCACTGGTACCATTGCTTTCACATACTATCTAATTCAACATATACTAACTGCCCTCTCTACTGCTTCACCTAATTGTTAAACTTACTTTGTATCACCCTAACCTTGAGTATTCTATCTAACCATTTTCTTTATTGTATATTTGATTTAACTTCTAAATAGCTTGCCAACTGCTTGGATTTTTTTACATGCTGTTTCTGTTCTCATCAGATGCAACATCATGTAACCAATTTGTGTCCTTCACTCTATATACTCAGTACTGCTCTCATAGAATACTGCTTATGTAACTTTATGTAACTAATGTGTGTCCTTCACTCTATATACTCTGTACTGTCCTTATAGAATACTGCTTATGTAACTTTATGTAACCAATTTGTGTTCTTCACTCTATATACTCTGTACTGTCCTCATAGAATACTGCTTATGTAACTTTATGTAATTGATTTGTGTCCTTCACTCTATATACTCTGTACTGTCCTCATAGAATACTGCTTATGTAACTTTATGTAACTGATTTGTGTCCTTCACTGTATATACTCTGTACTGTCCTCATAGAATACTGCTTATGTAACTTTATGTAACTAATTTGTGTCCTTCAATCTATATACTTTGTACTAGTCTCATAGAATACTTCTTATGTAACTTTATGTAACTAATGTGTGTCCTTCACTTTATATACTCTGTGCTGTTCTCATAGAATACTGCTTATGTAACTTTATGTAACTAATGTGTGTCCTTCACTCTATATACTCTGTACTATTCTCATAGAATACTTCTTATGTAACTTTATGTAACTAATTTGTGTCCTTCACTTTATATACTCTGTGCTGTTCTCATAGAATACTGCTTATGTAACTTTATGTAACTGATTTGTGTCCTTCACTCTATATACTCTGTACTGCCCTCATAGAATACTTCTTATGTAACTTTGTGTAACTGATTTGTTTCCTTCACTCTATATAGTCTGTACTGTCCTCATAGAATACTGCTTAGGAAACTTTATGTAACTAAATTGTGTCCTTCACTCTATATACTCTGTAATGCTCTCACAGAATACTGCTTATGTAACTTTATGTAACTAATTTGTGTCCTTCTCTGTACTGTTCTCACAGAATACTGCTTATGTAACTTTATGTAACTGATTTGTGTCCATCACTGTATATACTCTGTACTGTTCTCATTGAATACTGCTTATGAACTTTATGTAACTAATGTGTGTCCTTCACTCTATATACTCTGTACTGTTCTCATAGAATACTGCTTATGTAACTTTATGTAACTAATGTGTGTCCTTCACACTATATACTCTGTACTGTCCTCATAGAATACTGCTTATGTAACTTTATGTAACTGATTTGTGTCCTTCACTCTATATACTCTGTACTGCCCTCATAGAATACTTCTTATGTAACTTTATGTAACTGATTTGTGTCCTTCACTCTATATAGTCTGTACTGTCCTCATAGAATACTGCTTATGAAACTTTATGTAACTAATTTGTGTCCTTCACTCTATATACTCTGTGCTGTTCTCATAGAATACTGCTTATGTAACTTTATGTAACTAATTTGTGTCCTTCTCTGTACTGTTCTCACAGAATACTGCTTATGTAACTTTATGTAACTGATTTGTGTCCTTCACTCTATATACTCTGTACTGTTCTCATAGAATACTGCTTATGTAACTTTATGTAACTAATTTGTGTCCTTCACTCTATATACTCTGTACTGTCCTCATAGAATACTGCTTATGTAACTTTATGTAACTGATTTGTGTCCTTCACTCTATATACTCTGTACTGTCCTCATAGAATACTGCTTATGTAACTTTATGTAACTGATTTGTGTCCTTCACTCTATATACTCTGTACTGTTCTCATAGAATACTGCTTATGTAACTTTATGTAACTAATTTGTGTCCTTCACTCTATATACTCTGTACTGTCCTCATAGAATACTGCTTATGTAACTTTATGTAACTAATTTGTGTCCTTCACTCTATATACTCTGTACTGTTCTCATAGAATACTGCTTATGTAACTTTATGTAACTAATTTGTGTCCTTCACTCTATATACTCTGTACTGTTCTCACAGAATACTGCTTATGTAACTTTATGTAACTAATTTGTGTCCTTCACTCTATATACTATATACTGTCCTCATAGAATACTGCTTATGTAACTTTATGTAACTAATTTGTGTCCTTCACTCTATATAATCTGTACTGTTCTCACAGAATACTGCTTACGTAACTTTATGTAACTAATTTGTGTCCTTCTTTCTATATACTCTGTACTGTTCTCATAGAATACTGCTTATGCAACTTTATGTAACTAATTTGTGTCCTTCACTCTATATACACTGTACTGTTCTCATAGAATACTGCTTATGTAACTTTGTGTAACTAATGTGTGTCCTTCACTCTATATACTCTGTGCTGCTCTCATAGATCACTGCTTTTGTAACTTTATGTAACTAATTTGTGTCCTTCATAGGTTCATAGGTTCATAGGTTCATAGGTTCATACTAGGCTATCTGCCATAGGGCATTTATAAGCCTAGCCAGAGTATGTTTGGCTTTCGCCACCCATTTTAAATTAATTTTGCTATGCCCTTTTTCGAGGTTAGTATACTTTGCCTCTGTCTAACGGTGACACAGAAGTGATACCCAGGGTAAACCTACGATCTCCCATCCACTCATCAAGATTCCTCTTGAAGAGAGTCAATGAGGGACTCTGCCTAACCTGGACTGGGATTTTATTCCAGAGTGAAGGGGGCCTCTGGGTTATGAATCTGTCCCTCCAGCATGTCCTATTTATTTCAGTGCTGAGGTTCAAGTCTCCCGAGCGTGTAGCTCGATGGGATTTGGATTTTTTGAGATGCAGCATGTCACTTAATTCCAGGTTGGACATGGCCTTATACGTCAGGCACAGGTCACCTCTGAGCAGGCGGTATGCCACTGAGTAGAGGTGGAGTTTCTTTAACCGGGCAGCATACGGCTTCTGTTTGAGCCCTTTGATCCTCTTGGTGAGGTACTTTTGGGGTCTTTCCAGTTGCTGCAGTTGTTTGGTAAGGTACATCCCAAAAGGGGCATTGTACTCGATTATGGGCCTGATGAGGGATGAGTAAAGAGGCACGATGACCTCCCCTAATCTAGATGTGAATCCCTTCATGATTAGGTGGGCTATATAAAATGTTTTTCTAACCACTTTGGCCACGTGGTTGTCAAATGAGAGATTGCTATCAACTTGGGTCCCCAGGTCCCTAATTACTTCTTCTGTATTTAATGGATTACCACCTATGTGGTAATTTGTGGACACTTTGTTTTTGCCAAAGGGGATGACTATACACTTTTTGGCATTTAGCTTGAGGCCATGGCTCTGGCACCAGTTGTCTGTTTCTATGAGGCCCTTTTGGAGGATGCTTGTGTCGGCTGGAGAGTCGATTATGGTGCCCAGTTTGCAGTCATCTGCGAACTTGGTCAGCCACAGTCCTTCTGTGTTGGCCTGTACCTCCGATAAATATATACCAAACAAGAGAGGTCCCAGGACTGAGCCTTGTGGGACGCCACTTGTAACTGGTTTGGAGTCTGACATGGCTCCAGCAATTCTAACCATGTGGGTTCTGTCCTTGAGCCAGTTTGCAACCCATCTAGTGACATAGGGGTTTATATTTAAGCTGGTGAGCTTATCTATAATGCCCGAGTGGGGTATTGTATTGAAGGCTTTTGCGAGGTCCAGATAGGCTGTGTGGACCACCTTCCCTTCATCAATGGCCTTGGTGATGGTTTCAAAGAAGTCAACCAGGTTTAAGAGGCAGGATCTGCCCTTAACAAAGCCGAACTGGGTAGGATCCAGTGTCTGTAGGTCCCCAATATCTTTATTTATGAGGTCCATGATGATCCTTTCCATAGCTTTGCAGATCAAGCTAGTCAGGCTTATGGGGCGATAGTTTCCAGGGTCCGTTGAGGCACCACCTTTGTGGAGAGGGACCACTGTTGCTGTAATGCCACTCTTTGGGCACATATCCTGTAGTAAGGCTGAGATTGAACAGTAGTTTTATGTTTGGGTTTAGCTCTTCTTGGAGTTCATGTAGGACCCAGCCTGGGACACTGTCTGGTCCCATTGATGCTGTGTTTTTTGCTTTGGAGAGGGCGGCTCCCACCTGAGCATCTGAGATGTCAGGGGGGCAGCACTCTGCTGGGATAGATATTTGCCCTTTGGTGGGAGGGGAGAAGTTTGTGCTGAACCTGTCAGCTAGGATGTTGGCAATGTCTGTGGGATCAGTGTATTTTCTGTCATTTTGGACTAATTCTGAGCATATCTGGGAATTCCCACCCAGGTTCCTAACATAACTAAAGAAATCCTTGTGATTATCCTTAGTGTCCTGTGCAATTTTTCTCTCGAAGCTGGCCTTTGAAGATTTTATGAGTGCCCTTAGTTTTTTGCTAATACTGATCAGAGATGCCTTCTCTTTTTGGGATTTTGCTCTATCATGTAGTAGCTTCCTCCTTCTATTGTATAGTTTGTTTATGGCTGGGGTCCACCAGACAGGTCATCTGCCTTTGGAGGATTGGGTCTTGGTTTTATTTGGGATTGCATGATCCATGCATTCCTGAAGGTGTTCATAGAATGCATTTATAAAGGATTCTGCGGTCTGGGCCGTATTTTCCACAGGCCCGGGGGCTTTGAAGGATTCCACCTCGGTTTTGAGAAATTTACTTTAGAGAAGTTTTTCACTGTGGTTTTCTGGGCAGGGGGTGGGGTCGGGATGTGAATATCCAGCGAGATCAGTTTATGGTCTGATCTTACCAGTGAGGCATACACTTCTGGTCTCGAGCATGGAGTCCCCATGTTGGTGATGATCAGGTGCAGTATGTTTTCCCCTCCTGTGGGAGTGGTAACAAGTTGTTCCATAGCATTTGAGTTTATTAATTCTAGGAACCTTTGGGCAAGGGTGTTGGAGCTAGAGTAATGCTCCCAATCTATGTTTGGGTAGTTGAAGTCGCCCAAAA